>NC_088402.1:15883945-15986445 GCF_034236695.1 Oncorhynchus nerka
TGACCTCACAAGATGAACACTGAGCCAAGGCTTTGCTGGATCATGATCAGTTTATATTAAGAATGGTCTCCTGAGATGCATCCATGAAACTATTTCTTTTTTAGCAAATATTGCACTGACATGAGCATATATGTCAAGTTTTGGCTCAGTATGGCTCAGTATGGTACTATTAAGATATAAATTGGAGGCTAAACGAGTATGACAGGGGTAGGCAACCCTGTTCCTGGAATGCCACAGGTAGGCCTATTGCAGGATTTTGTTCCAACTAGGCACCACACCTGACTGAGCTAATTCATCAGTACAGTGATTACCTAAATTCAATGCACATGGTCTTCCCGGTGGGTTAAATCAAAAACATGAAGTGCCTGCAGCACTCCAGGACCAGGGTTACCTACCCCTGTTATAGGATATATATTTATGTGGGTTAACACTACAAGCCTTGGGAATCGAAGACTAGCTTAACATATGAACTGCTACTACTATCCCAGAGAAGACAGCTTCTTCTGCTTCTCACAGTATGATACTACTGCTGTTGCTGTCATCTGACTAGATAGTTGCTGTCGTCTGACTAGATAGTTGCTGTCATCTTACTAGATTGTTGCTGTCATCTTACTAAATTGTTATTGTCATCTGACTAAATTGTTGCTGTCATCTGACTAAATTGTTGATGTCATCTGACTAGATTGTTGCTGTCATCTGACTAGATTGTTGCTGTCATCTTACTAAATTGTTGCTGTCATCTGACTAAATTGTTGCTGTCATCTGACTAAATTGTTGCTGTCATCTGACTAAATTGTTGCTGTCATTTTACTAGATTGTAGTTGTAATCTGATTAAATTGTTGTTGTCATCTGACTAGATTGTTACTGTCATCTGACTAGATTGTTTCTCTCATCTGACTAGATTGTTACTGTCATCTGACTAGATTGTTTCTCTCATCTGACTAGATTGTTACTGTCATCTGACTAGATTGTTACTGTCATCTTGACTAGATTGTTATTGTCATCTGACTAGATTGTTGCGGTCATCTGACTAGATTGTTGCTGTCATCTGACTAGATTGTTACTGTCATCTGACTAGATTGTTGCTGTCATCTGACTAGATTGTTGCTGTCATCTGACTAGATTGTTGCCGTCATCTGACTATATTGTTTCTCTCATCTGACTAGATTGTAGTTGTAATCTGATTAAATTGTTACTGTCATCTGACTAGATTGTTACTGTCATCTGACTAGATTGTTTCTCTCATCTGACTAGATTGTTGATGTGAACTTACTAAATGGCTGCTGTCATCTGACAAAATTGTTGCTGTCATGTGAATAGATTGTTGCTGTCTTCTGAATACATTGTTGTTGTCACCTGACCAGATTGATACAGTGTGAATGACAGCAGCGTATCGACATTCACATTGGTAGATCAACTGTGTTGTATTGACTTGCATTGTCAGGCAAACGTTGCATCTGGGTCCACAGAGGTCCACTTATCCGGGTTGTCAGGAGACTGTCAGGGAGTTTCGTCGACTCCCAGCTCCAATAATAGGCTGTGATTAAAATGGCACCCAATACCCAATATTTAGTGCATTACTTTTGACCTTGGCCCAGATTCCGATTCCAATTCTTTAATAGTCACATGCACAGGGTTGCAGATGTGATTCCAGCTCCAACACGCAGGAATAGTGAAATAAAATAATTAAAATGGTTGAATAAATACATGTTCATTGTGGTGGAGTCAGAGTAAAGACTGTCGAGGGGCTGGGGTGGAATGACCATAGGGGGAGCAGCAGTATGAACATTGAGGGGGTGGGGTGGGACGATCATAGGGGGTTGCAGCAGCAGTATGAACATTGAGGGGGTGCAGGGGGACGATCATAGGGGAGCAGCAGTATGAACATTGAGGGGTGGGGTGGGACGATCATAGGGGAGCAGCAGTATGAACATTGAGGGGTGGGGGAATGACCATAGGGGAGCAGCAGTATGAACATTGAGGGGGTGCAGGGGACGATCATAGGGGAGCAGCAGTATAAACATTGAGGGGTGGGGTGGGACGATCATAGGGGGAGCAGCAGTATGAACATTGAGGGGGTGCGGGGGGGCGATCATAGGGGAGCAGCAGTATGAACATTGCGGGGTGGGGGGGGAATGACCATAGGGGAGCAGCAGTATGAACATTGAGGGGTGGGGGGAATGACCATAGGGGGAGCAGCAGTATGAACATTGCGGGGGTGGGGTGGAATGACCATAGGGGAGCAGCAGTATGAACATTGAGGGGATGGGGTGGAATGACCATAGGGGAGCAGCAGTATGAACATTGAGGGGTGTGGGGAATGACCATAGGGGAGCAGCAGTATGAACATTGAGGGGGTGGGGTGGAATGACCATAGGGGGCAGCAGTATGAACATTGAGGGGTGGGGGGATGACCATAGGGGAGCAGCAGTATGAACATTGAGGGGTGGAGTGGAATGACCATAGGGGAGCAGCAGTATGAACATTGAGGGGGTGGGGTGGAATGACCATAGGGGAGCAGCAGTATGAACATTGAGGGGTGGGGGGAATGACCATAGGGGAGCAGCAGTATGAACATTGAGGGGTGGAGTGGAATGACCATAGGGGGAGCAGCAGTATGAACATTGAGGGGTGGGGTGGAATGACCATAGGGGAGCAGCAGTATGAACATTGAGGGGTGGAGTGGAATGACCATAGGGGAGCAGCAGTATGAACATTGAGGGGGTGGGGTGGAATGACCATAGGGGAGCAGCAGTATGAACATTGAGAAGGTGGGGGGGAATGACCATAGGGGAAGCAGCAGTATGAACATTGAGTGAAATAAAAACTAAAAAGTAATAATATACATATTAATAACTGGAACAGTGAGAGCTATCCATCGGGGGAGTAGCAGGTAAGGTAAGTGAGAGTTAAGGGTGTGTGGGGGGGGGGGGGGGGGGTCCATGATGCTCAGGTACTGCCCGCGTCTGAGTGATTGAAGTGGGGAGAACAGGGCATGGCTTGAGCGGCTGGGATCTCTGATGATCTTGGCCTTCCTGCGACACCTGGTGTTGTAGGTGTCCTGTAGGTCAGGCAGTGTGCACCCAATTGAGCGTTTCGGCTAAGTGTATAACCCTCTGAAGAGCCTTGAGATCCTAGCCTTGCGGTCCGCGGCGGTGGAGTTGCCGTACCCGGCTGAGGCAGCCTGACATTATGCTCTCGATGAACTGAGTACGCACTCATGTCCTCGTGTACAGGATCAGTGTCGAGGAGGTAAAGTTGCCTACCTTCATCACTTGGAGGCGTCCCATCAGGATGTCCAGTTACATAGGGAGCAGTTCAGACCCAGGCCTGTGAGCTTTGTACTGAGCTTATAGGGCACTATGGTATTGAAGGCTGAGCTGTAGTCGATGAAAATCAGGTGGGTGAGGGCAGTGTGCAGTGCAATGGTGATTGCGTCAGCCGTGGATCTCTCAGGGCGGTAGGCGAATTGGAGATGGTTGAGTGTGTTTGGGTGGGAGGAGGTGATGTGGTCTTTGGCTAGCCTCTCAGAGCACTTCGTGATGATGGAAGTGAGTGCTAGTCATTCAGTTCAGTTATCACAGGGATGATAGTGGACATCTTGAAGCAGGTGGGTATAAAGGCTTGAGCTATAGGGAGAGATTGAAAATGTCAGAGAACACAACAGCCAGCTGGGCTGCTCTGAGGGCATAGCTAGATGAGTCTGGTCAAAAGTAGGGCACTGTGTTAGGAGTAGGGGGCCATTTGGGATGCATTCATTTCACAATTCACAAACATTATTACACATCCTGTTTTTTCACAATCTAGACTAAATGTGTATTTCTATAAAGTGCTAGATAAATACAATCTAGTTAATTGATTTAAGTTCTGATGAAATCACAAACATCCTCCTTAGGTAAACACAAAATCTATCTATCTATCTATCTATCTATCTATCTATCTATCTATCTATCTATCTATCTATCTATCTATCTATCTATCTCTTTCTCTCTCTCTCTCTCTCCATGTTTTCATCTCTCATTATCTACTGTATCCTTCCTCTCTTCACCCTCTCTCTTCTTCCTCTTCCATTCTTTCCCTATTTCCAAACACCATCTTTCTATCATTCTATCATCTGTTGGAGCTGAATCAGGGAGGCCCTCATCTTGCTAGACTTGTTTTGTTCTCAATCCAGCTGTACAGTATGTATGACCTTGTCTATAGTATTGGTGTGAAGAGATGTACATCAATGGCTCTTAAGTTATTGACTATAATGGAACTCTACTGTATATATCTTCAAGAGTCACTTGGGGCACCAGTAGTGATCTTATGATTCACACAGATACTGTAGAACTGATAACGATCTGACTGAAGACAAAGGAACACCCAGCAGGAAAACCTAGCAGTGCACTTGAATGTTAATGTACATATTTGTCACATTCGTCATAATGATTGGACCAAGGCGCAGCGTCGTACTTAGAGTTCCACATCTTTTTATTACTAAGTGAAAGTCACAGCAAAACAACACAACAATCTCAAACGAAACGTGAAGCTAACAATAGTGCTAACAGGCAACTATCCATAGATATGATCCCACAAAACACAAAGGTGAAATGGCCTAAATATGATCCCCAATCAGAGACAACGATAAACAGCTGCCTCTGATTGCGAACCATACCAGGCAAACATAGAAATATAAATCACCTAGGTGACGCACCCTAGTCACACCCCGACCTAACCAACATAGAGAATAAAAAGCTCTCTATGGTCAGGGCGTGACAATATTACAGTACATCCATTAATTGGTTTGAAGGATAAACCACCTGGGCTTAGAAAGATTAACCAACTGGGCCATTTAATAAACATGTATGTTTAAAGCTAGCATGAGGTAGGCCTTGAGAACACATACAAAATAGCCATTGTGAACTTTGGGAAGACGCCAGATGGGCTGGTCCATGTTTAGCCCAGTGGTCCTGTTGTTAGAAATGTCTAGGCTGATACTAGGGCTGTGGCGGTCATGACATTTTGTCAGCCGATAATTGTCAAGCAAATAACTGCCGGTTTGACGGTAATTGACCGTTAATTAACATAAACACATTTAGCATTTCCTGGCATCCACGCATAGCCTACAGGCCACTGATGCAGACATCTACATTTTAAAATGTCTAATAAATCCATGTAATATAGCCTACACCAACAACTAATGCAACTTTAGTTGTTCTACAAACGTTGGGCTATATGGTATGATTTTTTATACATTCTAAGGCTGCATGATGTGACTCTAATGATGATTGTAAAAAATGTGCATGAAAAGGCATGAGCTCTGCTTAGTTTTTTTGCACAGGCTGTACACACTTCATCAGTCTCTCATTCACAATTTGACAAGTACTTGGAAATTCCTCGAAACACTAAAAAAATCCAGGCCTTTTGTGGCCAGTGGCCTTGGGCTGAATATAATAATTATAATTCCCTTCTTCTGGCTGCGTGCTCTGAAGACCTCTCACTCATATGGCCCTCTCCGATATTTCAATTCTTATTAGCCAATGCCCGTCACGTGATTGGGTATTTTTCACAGGCTATAAGTGAAGACAGACACATAGGGGTCTCTACTGTCGTCCTAATCAAATTCCAAGCCATATATTGAAGATGTTAGAAGAACTGTCCACATGTACTTTCATCAGCCAACAAGATGAGTTGGTCTAACAAACAGTGAAAGCACTAGCCTATGTCAATCTACTATCCCCCATAGTACAGAAGTTGACCTATTCTATTCTGTGCGAGAAATAAATATTCCAAACATAGTCTGGGACAGTTGTGGGATGTGATAGATCCTGAGTTAATACAACCACTAGCATCAAAAAACATTTAAAAGCAATGAGGCTGATGCAACAGATCATAACTTTTGGTTAAAATGTTGATAAACTATTAGGCTATTTCACATTATAAGCACAGCAATGCACACACGGCAGCAGGCTGTAAGCACTACTGTTCCAAAATTCAATCAATTAGCGGTAAAACACCATCTCAAAAGTGTTCTCAAATGCGATTATGCATGTATGTTTTTATTATAAAGGTACATTTTTATGGTGAAAATTATCTTCCCCAAACTTGAAACTCACATGCTGCTTCTTTATGCCAGTTAGGCTCTACACTCTTTGTAAAGTGGATTAATGTTCTTCATTTTAAGAAGTTATTTGGCCACTTTAGTGATTTAAACCTTATCAAAGCCTATGGGCTAGGCTACATGAGGTGTTTGACTATGATTTAAAGACGGCTTGCCCTGTTTCTTTCCTTTCTGCACACAAGCTGGGCATCATTCACAAGTGATAATATATAATTCACTAGTGATAATATATAATTCACAAGTTCTTAATTGTTTATTGTTTACTCCATGTATAACTCTGTGTTGTCTGTTCACACTGCTATGCTTTATCTTGGCCAGGTCGCAGTGAGAACTTGTTCTCAACTAGCCTGTGAAATTTGTTTTGATTTGATTTAGTATCGAATCAGTGGCAGGGGGGGGAATGTCATCTCTGCACTTAAATAACGAATGGAGGACACTTTTCCTGTGGTTAATTTTTATGCCAGCTAGGTAGGCTATACTCCTGTTGTACAGTGAAGTAATGTGCTTAATATTAGGAAAGTTGAGAAATAAAAGTAGTGCACCTAGCCTATGAAAAGCTGATGGGATCCTCCTCTTCTTAATTGAGGCCACAATAACTCTCTTTTCTCACTCAATCTCTATTTCACTCCACACTGCCCTTTCCCACCTGGACAAAAGGAACACCTACGTGAGAATGCTGTTCATTGACTCCAGCGTAGCGTTCAACACCATTGTGCCTTCCAAGCTCATCACTGAGCTAAGGATCCTGGGACTGAGCACCTCCCTCTGCACCTGCATCCAGGACCCCCTGACAGGCTGCTCCCGGGTGGTGAGGGTAGGCAAGAACCCATCCACCACGCTGATCCACAACACATGGGCCCCCACAGGGTTTTTATTTATTTCGCATTTGAATTAAAGTGGTGAGCGCTAAGTCCCCTCCTGTACTCCATGTTCACCCATGACTGCATGGCTGTGCATGAATCCAATACCATCATTACGTTTGCGGATAACACAGCAGTGATAGACCTGATCACCGATGATGATGACAGGGCGGAGGTCAGGGACCTGACAGTGTGGTGCCAGGGCAACAACCTCTCCCTCAATGTGGGCAAGACAAAGGAGCCTATCATGGACTACAGGAAACGGAGGGCCGAGCACGCCCCCATCCACAAGGACAGGGCACTAGTAGAGTGGGTCGTGAGCTTCAAGTTCCTCAGTGTCCACATCTCTAATGAATTAACATGGTCCACACACACCAACACAGACTTGAAGAGGGCACAACAATGTCCCTTCCCCCTCAGGAGGCTGAAAAGATTCGGAATGGGCCTTCAGATCCTCAAAAAGTTACACATCTGCACCATTGAAAGCATCTTGACTGGCTGCATCATCGCTTGGAATGGCAGCTGCTTGGCCTCCAACCACAAGGTGCTACAGAGGGTAGTGCGTACGGCCCAGTACATCACTGGGGCCAAGCTCCCTGCCGTGTACCAGTCGGTGTCAGAGGAAGGCCTTGAAATTGTCAAAGACTCCAGCCACCCAATGCATAGACTGTTCTCTCAACTATCGCATGGCAAGAGGTAATGGAACGCCAAGTCTGTAGCCAAAAGGCTCCTGAACAGCTTCTACCCCCCAGCTATAAGACTGCTAAATAATGTTGTTAATCAAGTGGCTAAAAGGACCATTTACATCCACCCCCATTATTATGATTTTTTTATCTTAATTGTTTTGCATTGACTCCCCTCCCACTGGCTCCCCTCCCACTGGCTCTATGCTCTATACTTTACCTACACACTCACACATACTACACTGACACTCCAACACACACACACACACACACACACACACACACACACACACACACAAACATACACACACATGCATATTTACACCACATACACACACATACACAAACACAAACACACCCACACATATACATATACACACAGGCACAACACATACGCATGCTGCTGTTACTCTGTTTATTATATGTTCACTTTTACCCCTACCCTCATGTACATAATGTATTAACTCAACTACCTCGTACCCCTGCATATTAACTTAGTACCGTTACTTCTTGTATATAGTTTTATCCTCCACAGTTTTATCCTATCCTTTTTTCCTTTTTTTTTTTGAAACTGTTTGTCTTACTTTTTAACTCTTGAGAAGGGGCTCATAAGTAGGCATTTCACTGTAAAGTCTACACCTGCTGTATTCGGTGCATGTAACCAGTAAAATTTGATTTGATGCTTGGTAGAGAAACTGTGTGTTAGAAATGTCCAGCCTGATACCTGGTACCAGCCGACGTCTGGTAGAAAACAGGTGGATGGATTAACCTGTTACTCCTACCCTCTACTTTTTTGAACATTCTGTTAAAAATCGCGCAACATTTCAGCGCCCTGCTACTCATGCCAGGAATATAGTACATTCATATGATTGGAATGTGTGGATAGAAAACACTCAGGCGTTTCTAAAACTGGTTAAATCACGACTGTGGCTATAACATAACGTGCGTTACATCGGAAAGTGCAGGAAAACCTGATCACAGAAAATGGAAATAAATATCCTTGCGCCACTTCCAGCAATTGTTAACAGTGAACCGAATTACATAAGACCGAGGTTTCAACTCCCACAGCATCACCATGTTGTCTAGAGTCTTGTGATTTGATTCAGCTTTGATTCTTGGTTGAACCGAATCAAGGCAACCACTTACCTCCAGTTTCCGCCCAGATAATTTGGAAGAGCTCTCTCCTGAAATTTTTTACCGTGTACTAATAACTAAAGTTTGCATTACAAAAGTATTTCGAAGTGTTTTGTGAAAGTTTATCGTTGACTTTTTGAATAAAAAAAAATTACGTTACGTTATGAAACGCTGTTTTTTTCCGTTGATCACACAGTCTACATATAATGATATCTAGGCTATATATGGACCGATTTAATCGAAAAAAAGACCCAATAGTGATTATGGGACATCTAGGAGTGCCAACAAAGAAGATGGTGAAAGGTAATGAATGTTTTCTATTTTATTGTGCGGTTTGTGTAACGCCGAATATGCTAATTATTTTGTTTACGTCCCCTGCAGGTCTTTTGTGGTGTTACATGCTATCAGATAATAGCTTCTCATGCTTTCGCCGAAAAGCATTTTAAAAATCTGACTTGTTGCCTGGATTCACAACGAGTGTAGCTTTAATTCAATACCCTGCATGTGTATTTTAATGAACGTTTGAGTTTTAACTATTACTATTAGCATTTAGCGTAGTGCATTTGCATTTCCAGAGCTCTAGTTGGGACGCAAGCGTCCCGAGTAGAAGCAAGAGGTTTTAAGTGCATGATGTTTTTTCCTCTGGTTAGTATTTCTCCTAGTCACCTCACTTATCCACTCTCATCAAGCCTCTGTTTTCATCTGCAGCCAACAGCTGCTTGACACTGACCCATATTTAGTACAAACATGACCTACCAACTTGTTACGTTCGGGATGAATGCTGACAGGCTAAGTCCTCATGTAAATTGTCATGTTTTCTTATTAGAAGGTCATGTGCAAGGCAATGTGTAATCACATAATCCATAGGAGGCTGGTGGCAACATAACTGGGGAGAACAAGCTCGTGTTAATGACTGGAGCAGAGTGAGTGGAATTGTATCAAATACACCGAACACATTGTTACCAAGTGTTTGATGCCATTCCATTTGCTCCATTCTGAACATTATTATGAGCCGTCCTCCCCTCAGCAGCCTCCTGTGACATCATCTCATTGAGTATGTATCTCCTTTAGCTCCTTTCAGAGAAGTGTGATCATCATGAATGCGTACAATCAAAGCAGAACCTGATGTACTGTGTAGGAGTCACACTCAAAAGGCCTCAGAGGCCAGCACTTAAGAAAGCAGGAACATTTGCGTGACAATATAAAAAAGCGGAAAAAATGGTTCCCCTAGCTACAAGATAAAAATTATGTATCGCGAGGAGAGGACTTGAGAATGGTAGCATTTCTCGAGCCCTTGCCCTCAGCATTTTTTCTGAAACTGTGGCGGGGGAGCCACTGTAAATATTTAAATTAGGGATTGCAGCTTTAACCTCTTAAGTCGACCCTCTACTTTTTTGAACATTCTGTTAAAAATCGCGCAACATTTCAGTGCCCTGCTACTCATGCCAGGAATATAGTATATGCATTTGCTTAGTCTGTGTGGATAGAAAACACTCAGACGTTTAAAAAACTGGTTAAATCACTGCTGTGGCTTTACCAGAACGGCATTTACATCGAAAAGCACAGGAAAAACTGATCACTGAAAATGGGAAAATATATCCATGCGCTACTTGAACCCATTGATAAAGGTGAACCACAATTAATTGACTGAGGTTGCAGTACCTACAGCTTCCACACGGTGTCTAGAGTCTTGTCATTTCCCTTCGAGTTTTTTCTTGGTCAAACACATGCAGGACACCGTATCTCCTCCGGTCTAGGACCGGATATTTTCGTTGAGTTTCTAGCCGGACATTTTTCCAGACGGACAGCTAATGATCTTTACATCGCCTCCTGATGAATTTTATCGCTTATTAACGTTTACTAATACCTAAAGTTGCATTACAAACTTATTTCGAAGTGTTTTGTGAAAGTTTATCGTCGACTTTTTGAATTTAAAAAAATGACGTTACGTTTTGAAATGATGTTTTTTTCGTTTATCACACAGTCTACATATAACGATATCTAGGCTTTATATGGACCGATTTAATCGAAATAAAGACCCAAATAGTGTTTATGGGACATCTAGGAGTGTCAACAAAGAAGATGGTGAAAGGTAATGAATGTTTTCTATTTTATTGTGCGGTTTGTGTAACGCCGAAATGCTAATTATTTTGTTTACGTCCCCTGTGGGTCTTTTGGGGTGTTGCATGCTATCAGATAATAGCTTCTCATGCTTTCGCTGAAAAGCATTTTAAAAATCTGACTTGTTGCCTGGATTCACAACGAGTGTAGCTTTAATTCGATACCCTGCATGTGTATTTTAATGAACTTTTGAGTTTTAACTATTACTATTAGCATTTAGCGTAGCGCATTTGCATTTCCAGAGCTCTAGTTGGGACGCAAGCGTCCCGAGTAGAAGCAACAGGTTAAACAGTTAAATTACCATTCAGCTTGGAATACTCCCTGGTATAACTATAAATGACCAAATCAATCAGCCATGCTTATTTCTCTCACAGTCCTCTCCCACGCTAACTGTACAGTCAACATATTCTTAATATTTACATTACATTTAAGTCATTTAGCAGACGCTCTTATCCAGAGCGACTTACAAATTGGTGCTTTCACCTTATGACATCCAGTGGAACAGCCACTTTACAATAGTGCATCTAGGTCTTTTAAGGGGGGAGAAGGATTACTTTATCCTATCCTAGGTATTCCTTAAAGAGGTGGGGTTTCAGGTGTCTCCGGAAGGTGGTGATTGACTCCGCTGTCCTGGCGTCGTGAGGGAGTTTGTTCCACCATTGGGGGGCCAGAGCAGCGAACAGTTTTGACTGGGCTGAGCGGGAACTGTACTTCCTCAGTGGTAGGGAGGCGAGCAGTATATGACCTACAGTACATGTTCAATAGCGAGTTGGATATTTCAAGGGTGGATTTCACATGTGCCATTGAAATGTACTTTGTGTGTAGCAGGAGAAATGGAAAATATGGAGGCTAATATGGTAGTTAAGGAGATTTAGAAAAGAGAAAACTATACTATTAAGGGAAAGGGGGATACCTAGTCAGTCAGTTGTACAACTGAAATGTGTCTTCCGCATTTAACCCAACCCCTCTGAATCGGAAAGGTGCGGAGGACTGTCTTAATCAACATCAGTGCCCATTGAACAGTTGTTGTTGGCAGTTAGCTGCCTTGTACAGGGGCAGAACAACATGTATTTACATTGTCGGCTGGGGGATTCAGTTGCTGGACCAACGCTCCTACCCATCAGGCTACCTGCCCCCGTTATTATATGGTTTGAGACCTTTCATCTCAAATATTCCTATTGTCTTTTATTCCAGAACATTTATTTACATTTTAACCATCTTCATTTGCAGGGCGGGTAGTTTACTTTCTAAATGTAATCTGCTACAGTTACTAGTTACCTGTCCAAAATTGTAACCAGTAATGTAACATTCGATTTAGCCAAACTGTTGACTCTATAGCCACTCATATCTGTTGTATCTTTAATCTGAGCCGATAGGGAAGTCTTTGTCTTCAGGCCTGGAGGCAAGCCAAAGTCATTATGCTACCCAAGAATGATAAAGCGGCCTTTACTGGTTCTAACAGCCAAATCTTGGCAAACTGTTGGAAAAATCCCTCCAGGCCTGAGGACAAAGACTTTCCTCTAGGCTCAGATTAAAGATATGACAGATAGGAGTGGCTATAGAGTCAGCTACCATCCTCAGTAGCTTTCCATCTAAGTTGTCAGTGCCAGGTTAGTCATTCTTGATTGATAACAATCATTTTTCCACCTCTCCCACACTAACTGTACAACATTCAAACTTGCAATGCTTTTCTTTCATTATTAGTTTTTTTTATACGAGTACGATGGCTCACTGTTCACTGTTGGCATTTCCTGCCTAAATTTGCCCACTTTGACAATGAAGTGATCATTAAAATAATTGCCAACATCAAATGGTTTTGTGATGAATAAGCCATCTGATTGGATGAAAGATGGAGTTGAATTTGTCTTTCTGCACATGATTTCATTTAAAATTTAAAAAGTTTTCTTCTATCGTTCTTTATATCATTGATCTTGGCTTCATAATACATTTTCTTCTTCTTTTTGTTGAGTTGAGTCACATAATTTCTCAATTTGCAGAAAGACAGCCAGTCAGATGTGCAGCCAGACTTATTAGCCACACCTTTTGCCCCATCTGTTTCAACCATACAGTTGTTCAATTCCTCATCATTCCATTGAGACTTAACAGTTCTAACAGTCAGTTTCTTAACAGGTGCATGTTTATCAATAATGGGAAGAAGCAATTTTTCATGAATTAAAGTCCAGCGTCTGGATGCTCCATAATAATCAAATCAGACCAACAAATATTTTTTTACATCACACACATAAGAGTCACAGCAAAATATGTTGTATGATCTCTTATACACTGTTTTAGGCCCAGCTGTGGAACTTTGGCTTTCCTGGATATAGCCACTATACTGTGACTATACTGTGATTTCCACATTTTTTTTATTTTATTTTTTTTATTTCACCTTTATTTAACCAGGTAGGCTAGTTGAGAACAAGTTCTTATTTGCAACTGCGACCTGGCCAAGATAAAGCATAACAGTGTGAGCAGACAACACAGAGTTACACGTGGAGTAAACAATTAACAAGTCAATAACACAATAGGAAGAAAAAAAAGGGGAGTCTATATACATTGTGTGCAAAAGGCATGAGGTAGGCCAATAATTACAATTTTGCAGATTAACACTGGAGTGATAAATGATCAGATGGTCATGTACAGGTAGAGATATTGGTGTGCGAAAGAGCAGAAAAGTAAATAAATAAAAACAGTATGGGGATGAGGTAGGTAAAAATGGGTGGGCTATTTGCCGATGGACTATGTACAGCGGCAGCGATCGTTTAGCTGCTCAGATAGCAGATGTTTGAAGTTGGTGAGGGAGATAAAAGTCTCCAACTTCAGCGATTTTTGCAATTCGTTCCAGTCACAGGCAGCAGAGAACTGGAACGAAAGGCGACCAAATGAGGTGTTGGCTTTAGGGATGATCAGTGAGATACACCTGCTGGAGCGCGTGCTACGGATGGGTGTTGCCATCGTGACCAGTGAACTGAGATAAGGCAGAGCTTTACCTAGCATGGACTTGTAGATGACCTGGAGCCAGTGGGTCTGGCGACGAATATGTAGCGAGGGCCAGCCGACTAGAGCGTACAAGTTGCAGTGGTGGGTGGTATAAGGTGCTTTAGTGACAAAACGGATGGCACTGTGATAAACTGCATCCAGTTTGCTGAGTAGAGTGTTAGAAGCAATTTTGTAGATGACATCGCCGAAGTCGAGGATCGGTAGGATAGTCAGTTTTACTAGGGTAAGTTTGGCGGCGTGAGTGAAGGAGGCTTTGTTGCGGAATAGAAAGCCGACTCTTGATTTGATTTTCGATTGGAGATGTTTGATATGAGTCTGGAAGGAGAGTTTACAGTCTAGCCAGACACCTAGGTACTTATAGATGTTCACATATTCAAGGTTGGAACCATCCGGGGTGGTGATGCTGGTCAGGCTTGCGGGTGCAGGCAGCGAACGGTTGAAAAGCATGCATTTGGTTTTACTAGTGTTTAAGAGCAGTTGGAGGCCACGGAAGGAGTGCTGTATGGCATTGAAGCTCGTTTGTAGGTTAGATAGCACAGTGTCCAATGACGGGCCGGAAGTATATAGAATGGTGTCGTCTGCGTAGAGGTGGATCAGGGAATCGCCCGCAGCAAGAGCAACATCATTGATATATACAGAAAAAAGAGTCGGCCCGAGGATTGAACCCTGTGGTACCCCCATAGAGACTTCCAGAGGACCGGACAGCATGCCCTCCGATTTGACACACTGAACTCTGTCTGCAAAGTAATTGGTGAACCAGGCAAGGCAGTCATCCGAGAAACCGAGGCTATTGAGTCTGCCGATAAGAATATGGTGATTGACAGAGTCGAAAGCCTTGGCGAGGTCGATGAAGACGGCTGCACAGTACTGTCTTTTATCGATAGCGGTTATGATATCGTTTAGTACCTTGAGCGTGGCTGAGGTGCATCCGTGACCGGCTCGGAAACCAGATTGCACAGCGGAGAAGGTACGGTGGGATTCGAGATGGTCAGTGACCTGTTTGTTGACTTGGCTTTCGAAGACCTTAGATAGGCAGGGCAGGATGGATATAGGTCTATAGCAGTTTGGGTCCAGGGTGTCTCCCCCTTTGAAGAGGGGGATGACTGCGGCAGCTTTCCAATCCTTGGGGATCTCAGACGATATGAAAGAGAGGTTGAACAGGCTGGTAATAGGGGTTGCGACAATGGCGGCAGATAGTTTCAGAAATAGAGGGTCCAGATTGTCAAGCCCAGCTGATTTGTACGGGTCTAGGTTTTGCAGCTCTTTCAGAACATCTGCTATCTGGATTTGGGTAAAGGAGAACCTGGAGAGGCTTGGGCGAGGAGCTGCGGGGGGGGCGGAGCTGTTGGCCGAGGTTGGAGTAGCCAGGCGGAAGGCATGGCCAGCCGTTGAGAAGTGCTTATTGAAGCTTTCGATAATCGTGGATTTAGGATATAGGTCTGTAACAGTTTGGGTCCAGGGTGTCTCCCCCGTGGAAGAGGGGGATGACTGCGGCACCTTTCCAGTCCTTGGGGATCTCAGACGATATGAAAGAGAGGTTGAACAGGCTGGTAATAGGGGTTGCGACAATGGCGGCGGATAGTTTCAGAAATAGAGGGTCCAGATTGGCGGAGCTGTTGGCCGAGGTTGGAGTAGCCAGGCGGAAGGCATGGCCAGCCGTTAAGAAATGCTTCTTGAAGTTTTCGATAATCATGGATTTATCGGTGGTGACCGTGTTACCTAGCCTCAGTGCAGTGGGCAGCTGGGAGGAGGTGCTCTTGTTCTCCATGGACTTCACAGTGTCCCAGAACTTTTTGGAGTTGGAGCTACAGGATGCAAACTTCTGCCTGAAGAAGCTGGCCTTAGCTTTCCTGACTGACTGCGTGTATTGGTTCCTGACTTCCCTGAACAGTTGCATATCGCGGGGACTGTTCGATGCTATTGCAGTCCGCCACAGGATGTTTTTGTGCTGGTCGAGGGCAGTCAGGTCTGGAGTGAACCAAGGGCTATATCTGTTCTTAGTTCTGCATTTTTTGAACGGAGCATGCTTATCTAAAATGGTGAGAAAAGAAAGGCCTGCTCACAGAAGTGTTTTAGGGAGCGTTTGACAGTGATGAGGGGTGGTCGTTTGACTGCGGCTCCATAGCGGATACAGGCAATGAGGCAGTGATCGCTGAGATCCTGGTTGAAGACAGCGGAGGTGTATTTGGAGGGCCAGTTGGTCAGGATGACGTCTATGAGGGTGCCCTTGATTACAGATTTAGGGTTGTACCTGGTGGGTTCCTTGATGATTTGTGTGAGATTGAGGGCATCTAGCTTAGATTGTAGGACTGGGTGTTAAGCATATCCCAGTTTAGGTCACCAATCAATTCACAAATGGTGTCCAGGGCACAGCTGGGTGCTGAGGGGGGTCGGTAGCAGGCGGCAACAGTGAGAGACTTATTTCTGGAGAGAGTAATTTTCAAGATTAGTAGTTCGAACTGTTTGGGTATGGACCTGGAGAGTATGACATTACTTTGCAGGCTATCTCTGCAGTAGACTGCAACTCCTCCCCCTTTGGCAGTTCTATCTTGACGGAAGATGTTATAGTTGGGTATGGAAATCTCAGAATTTTGGGTGGCCTTCCTGAGCCAGGATTCTGACACGGCAAGGACATCAGGGTTAGCAGAGTGTGCTAAAGCAGTGAGTAAAACAAACTTAGGGAGGTGGCTTCTGATGTTGACATGCATGAAACCAAGGCTTTTTCGATCACAGAAGTCAACAAATGAGGGTGCCTGGGGACATGCAGGGCCTGGGTTTACCTCCACATCACCCGCGGAACAGAGGAGGAGTAGTATGAGGGTGCGGCTAAAGGCTATCAAAACTGGTCGCCTAGAGCGTTGGGGACAGAGAATGAAAGGAGCAGATTTCTGGGCATGGTAGAATATATGTGCATTCGGAAAGTATTCAGACCCCTTGAATTTTTCCACATTTGGTTACGTTACTGCCTTATTCTAAAAGGATCACAATCTACATACAATACCTTATAATGTCAAAGCAAAACAGATTTTTCGAAATTTTTACAAATCTATTAAAAATAAAAACCTGAACTATCAAATTTACATAAGCATTCAGACACTTTACTCAGTACTTTGTTGAAGCACCTTTGGCAGCTATTACAGCCTCACGTCTTCTTGCCTGTGACGCTATAAGCTTGGTACACCTGTATTTGGGGAGTTTCTCCCATTTTTCTCTGCAGATCATCTCAAGCTCTTTCAGGTTGGGATGGGGAGCGCTGCTGCACAGCTATTTTCAGGTCTCTCCAGAGATGTTCAATCGGGTTTATGTCCAGGCTCTTGCTGGGCCATTCAAGGAAGGAAGGTTTTAAAAATATCAAAGATTCCAGCCACCCAATGCATAGACTGTTCTCTCTGCTTCTCTCTGAACAGCTTCTACCCCCAAGTTATAAGACTGCTAAATACCCCCATTATTATGTTTTTTTTATATCTTAATTGTTTTCATTGATTCCCCTCCCCTGCACTGGCTCTATGCTCTATACTTTACCTACACACTCACACATACTACACTGACACTCCAACACACACACACACACACGCACACAAACGCATACATGAAAGCATATTGATGGCACATACACACACACCACATACGCTGTGTGTTAGAAATGTCCAGCCTGATGCCTGGTCCCAGCCGACGTCTGGTAGAAAACGGGTGGATGGATTAAGTGCATGATGTTTTTCAACCTTTTTTTCAATGTTTTTCAAATGTTCCTGTTTTCTTATTAGAAGGTCATGTGCAAGGCAATGTGTATTCACATGATCCACAGGAGGGTGGGGGCACCTTAACTGGGGAGAACGAGCTCGTGTTACAGTTTTTAACAATAACTTTGGCACTAATTTCAGAACGTCGTGGTCATTTTTCAAAACTCTAGACACAACTCAAAACGGTCATCACTTGTAACACAGGCTGTCCAATGTTCAAAACATTGCATTGTGCATTCATATTGTTAAAGACACCTTGCACTTGCAGTATCATTTGTTCAAATAACTCATTTATCATGAAATACCATAGGAACATTCATTTAGATCACCCACACACAAGATACCGATAGTTTCACTATGTAGTTGTTTATACAATCATTAAATATGGTAGTACAAAATATGTGATACATGTTTCATTATGCTACTACACGTAAATACATCACTGTAAAAGGAGTAGTAGAGAGAATACTACAGACACAGTGGAATCATTGAACAAAAAATGAAATTTATTGACGAAACATTGGTTTCTTTGAATCAAAAGCAAAAATAATTAGCTGTTAAAAAGGTCAACTGCAGTGTTCCTCACCTGGCTTACTGTAAAACATCACTGCAGTGTTCCTTACCTGGCTTACTGTAAAACATCACTGCAGTGTTCCTTACCTGGCTTACTGTAAAACATCACTGCAGTGTTCCTCACCTGGCTTACTGTAAAACATCACTGCAGTGTTCCTCACATGGCTTACTGTAAAACATCACTGCAGTGTTCCTCACCTGGCTTACTGTAAAACATCACTGCAGTGTTCCTCACCTGGCTTACTGTAAAGAGCAAAACAAAATATTGATTACTGTACTTCTATTTTCCATCAACCCTGCTTGTGGATTTGGCCACAGGTTCTCATCCACATCACAATAGATGTTTTCATTAGCCAAACATCTTGGGAAGAATCTTCGGGAGAATCCAGGCCTGACACTGGTCTGCCGTGATGTCATTGCATGCGTCATCCATGGCCTGGAGAAGGGTGGCTTGTTCGTGAGGGCGCCTATCATATACCTTCCACCTCCATGTGGAGAAAAATTCCTCAATTGGGTTAAGGAAATGAGAGTTTGGGGGTAAGTACAGGGTGGTAAATTGTGGATGGGCCTGAAACCATGCTTGCACCATTCTGAGCATCTTGGAACCTGACATTATCCCACACAGTGACATAGGTCATGTCATCAGCTCTACAGACCTGATTTAGCTCATCAAAGACGGTTACATTCAAACAGCGAATCACGTGGCTGCCTTCAACTCAATATATAGAGTATATAGAGTAGAGAGCTTTAGATGCTGTTCGACCAAACATTAGAATGGGCAAGATGAGTAATCTAAGCAACTTTGACCGTGGTATGATTGTTGAAGCCACACATGGTGATTCCAGCATCTCAGAAACAGCTGCCTTCCTGGGATTTTTACGCACCACAGTCTCTAGAGTTTACAGAGAATGGTGCGATAAACAAAACACATTCAGTGATCGGCAGTTCTGTGGGCAAAACCACCTTGTTAATGAGAAAGGTCAGAGGAGAATGTCCAGACTAACAGAAAGGCCACAAACGCTCAAATAACAGCTGTTTAAAACAGTGGTGTGCAGAAGGGCATCTCTTGACGTACAACACCGTGAATAATTCAGGCTGTTGTGGAGGCAAAAGGGGGTCCTACCCAGTACTAGATAGGTGTACCTAATAAAGTGTACAGTAATGTCAAATCTGAAAAAATGGTCTGGAAAAGTGATACATGGGACCATAGAAACAGTGTCTGATAAAGAATGAATAAAGAATGATGATGAAATATTACATCCATAGATAATGTAGTCCGATTGGTTCATGTTGCACGGTAATTGGTGTCAATGGATCTCGTTATCCTGAAACTTTCATGATCTAAACATGGAATATTGTTTGTCAGTTTCCGTAAAACTATGCATTAAGAGTAACGCACAGGTACTTATCATTTTGAGCAGTTGTATCAATTGATAGTTACATCATTGTTATGAAATCATCTGAGATGCATTTTGAAATGGTAACACTTTACTGTTAAGTTGTGTCATTTTGAACAGGTGACTTTAGTTGAACAAATTATCTTAGCTTTATGTGTATTGTATCCAAGCAATTGGAAAAAGTGTTAAGAGTTTTGAAACATTTGCATTTTGATCATTGGTTATGAGTTTTGAAACATTTGCATTTTGATCATTGGTTATGAGTTTTGAAACATTTGCATTTTGATCATTGGTTATGAGTTTTGAAACATTTGCATTTTGATCATTGGTTATGAGTTTTGAAACATTTGCATTTTGATCATTGGTTATGAGTTTTAAAACATTTGCATTTTGATCATTGGTTATGAGTTTTGTGTCTAGACTTTTGAAAAATGACATCAAGGTTCCGAAATTAGTGCCAAAGTGATTGTAAAAAACTGTAATGACTGGAGCAGAGTGAGTGGAATTGTATCAAATTCAACAAACACATGGTTTCCATGGTTACCAGGTGTTTGATGCCATTCCATTTGCTCCAATCTGAACATTATTATGAGCCGTCCTCCCCTCAGCAGCCTCCTGTGACATCATCTCATTGAGTATGTATCTCCTTTTGCTCCTTTCAGAGAAGTGTGATCATCATGCATGCATACAATCAAAGCAGAACCTGATGTACTGTGTAGGAGTCACACTCAAAAGGCCTCAGAGGCCAGCACTTAAGAAAGCAGGAACATTTGCATGACAATATAAAAAAGCTGAAATAATTGTTCCCCTAGCTACAAAATGAGAATGAGGTAGAGCGAGGAGAGGAGAAAGAAAGAGGAGAGGATGGGAGAACGATAGAGGAGAGGAGAGCGAAGGAGAAAATATACAAATTGGGGAGAAGAGAGAGAGAGAGAGAGAGAGAGAGAATGTCATTTATAATTAGGAACAGTGAGCTGTCAAGGTCATTTATAGTTAGGAACAGAGAGCTGTCAAGGTCATTTATAATTAGGAACAGTGAGCTGTCAAGGTCATTTATAGTTAATAAACAGTGAGCTGTCAAGGTCATTTATCGTTAGGAACAGTGAGCTGTCAAGGTCATTTATAGTTAGGAACAGTGAGCTGTCAAGGTCATTTATAATTAGGAACAGAGAGCTGTCAATGTAATTTATAGTTAATAAACAGTGAGCTGTCAAGGTCATTTATAGTTAGGAACAGAGAGCTGTCAAGGTCATTTATAGTTAGGAACAGTGAGCTGTCAAGGTCATTTATAGTTAGGAACAGTGAGCTGTCAAGGTCATTTATAGTTAATAAACAGTGAGCTGTCAAGGTCATTTATAGTTAGGAACAGTGAGCTGTCAAGGTCATTTATAGTTAGGAACAGAGAGCTGTCAAGGTCATTTATAGTTAGGAACAGAGAGCTGTCAAGGTAATTTATAGTTAGGAACAGAGAGCTGTCAAGGTCATTTATAGTTAATAAACAGTGAGCTGTCAAGGTCATTTATAGTTAGGAACAGAGAGCTGTCAAGGTCATTTCTAGTTAGGAACAGTGAGCTGTCAAGGTCATTTATAGTTAGGAACAGTGAGCTGTCAAGGTCATTTATAGTTAGGAACAGTGAGCTGTCAAGGTCATTTATAGTTAGGAACAGTGAGCTGTCAAGGTCATTTATAGTTAATAAACAGTGAGCTGTCAAGGTCATTTATAGTTAGGAACAGTGAGCTGTCAAGGTCATTTATAGTTAATAAACAGTGAGCTGTCAAGGTCATTTATAGTTAGGAACAGTGAGCTGTCAAGGTCATTTATAATTAGGAACAGTGAGCTGTCAATGTCATTTATAGTTAATAAACAGTGAGCTGTCAAGGTCATTTATAGTTAGGAACAGAGAGCTGTCAAGGTCATTTATAGTTAGGAACAGTGAGCTGTCAAGGTCATTTATAGTTAGGAACAGTGAGCTGTCAAGGTCATTTATAGTTAATAAACAGTGAGCTGTCAAGGTCATTTATCGTTAGGAACAGAGAGCTGTCAAGGTCATTTATAGTTAGGAACAGTGAGCTGTCAAGGTCATTTATAGTTAGGAACAGAGAGCTGTCAAGGTCATTTATAGTTAGGAACAGAGAGCTGTCAAGGTAATTTATAGTTAGGAACAGAGAGCTGTCAAGGTCATTTATAGTTAATAAACAGTGAGCTGTCAAGGTCATTTATAGTTAGGAACAGAGAGCTGTCAAGGTCATTTCTAGTTAGGAACAGTGAGCTGTCAAGGTCATTTATAGTTAGGAACAGTGAGCTGTCAAGGTCATTTATAGTTAGGAACAGTGAGCTGTCAAGGTCATTTATAGTTAGGAACAGTGAGCTGTCAAGGTCATTTATAGTTAATAAACAGTGAGCTGTCAAGGTCATTTATAGTTAGGAACAGTGAGCTGTCAAGGTCATTTATAGTTAATAAACAGTGAGCTGTCAAGGTCATTTATAGTTAGGAACAGTGAGCTGTCAAGGTCATTTATAATTAGGAACAGTGAGCTGTCAAGGTCATTTATAGTTAATAAACAGTGAGCTGTCAAGGTCATTTATAGTTAGGAACAGAGAGCTGTCAAGGTCATTTATAGTTAGGAACAGTGAGCTGTCAAGGTCATTTATAGTTAATAAACAGTGAGCTGTCAAGGTCATTTATCGTTAGGAACAGAGAGCTGTCAAGGTCATTTATAGTTAGGAACAGTGAGCTGTCAAGGTCATTTATAATTAGGAACAGTGAGCTGTCAAGGTCATTTATAGTTAATAAACAGTGAGCTGTCAAGGTCATTTATAGTTAGGAACAGAGAGCTGTCAAGGTCAGTTATAGTTAGGAACAGTGAGCTGTCAAGGTCATTTATAGTTAATAAACAGTGAGCTGTCAAGTTCATTTATCGTTAGGAACAGAGAGCTGTCAAGGTCATTTATAGTTAGGAACAGTGAGCTGCCAAGGTCATTTATAGTTAGGAACAGTGAGCTGTCAAGGTCATTTATAGTTAGGAACAGAGAGCTGTCAAGGTCATTTATAGTTAGGAACAGAGAGCTGTCAAGGTCATTTATAGTTAGGAACAGAGAGCTGTCAAGGTCATTTATAGTTAATAAACAGTGAGCTGTCAAGGTCATTTATAGTTAGGAACAGTGAGCTGTCAAGGTCATTTATAGTTAGGAACAGAGAGCTGTCAAGGTCATTTATAGTTAGGAACAGTGAGCTGTCAAGGTCATTTATAGTTAGGAACAGAGAGCTGTCAAGGTCATTTATAGTTAGGAACAGTGAGCTGTCAAGGTCATTTATAGTTAGGAACAGAGAGCTGTCAAGGTCATTTATAGTTAGGAACAGTGAGCTGTCAAGGTCATTTATAGTTAGGAACAGAGAGCTGTCAAGGTCATTTATAGTTAGGAACAGAGAGCTGTCAAGGTCATTTATAGTTAGGAACAGAGAGCTGTCAAGGTCATTTATAGTTAGGAACAGAGAGCTGTCAAGGTCATTTAAAGTTAGGAACAGAGAGCTGTCAAGGTCATTTATAGTTAGGAACAGTGAGCTGTCAAGGTCATTTATAGTTAGGAAGAGTGAGCTGTCAAGGTCATGCCTTTGAAGGAGAGCCCTCTTTGTCCTCGACGATGACGTTTCTCTGATTGCCGTGAAAAGGGTAGTGCAGTTTTACACATTTATTAGGATTTGAAAGTCTGATTTGGGGGAGATAGATAGAGAGAGAGAGAGAGAGAGAGAGAGAGAGAGAGAGAGAGAGAGAGAGAGAGAGCGACCGACCGACCGACCGACCGACCGACCGACCATCTATCTATCTAGTGGAAGACATAGAAAGTGTCTCCAGATCCATAGCTGGTTGGGAAGGGTGGGGGCGATGACGTCAAAGTTGCCCCAACTTTTAGTACTCCAAAAATAGTTTGGGAGATTGCCTGCCCTGTGAGTTCTGCTATACTTACAGACATAATTCAAACGGTTTTAGAAGCTTTAGTGGAACAGTATTTTCTTTTCATCCAATAATGGGGTTTCATTATTATATGCATATATTAGCAATTTTGGGGACAGATTTTTTGTAGTTTACTATGGGCACGCAATGGTCTTGTAGGGCCAGTGGAAAGGGGGTGACGTGAGAGAACAAGTATTCTGCCTAGCCTTAACTGGTTTTAAAGGGGTGATGCTTAGTTGCTACATCCATTTTTGGACTGATATATGAATGATATGTACCCTTTTAATCTTGATTAATTTAAAGTACAAATGCTTCATGATCTTCGTTCAACTGGCTGGGCTACTCAAAATCAAATCAAATTGTATTTTAAACATGCGCAGAATAAAACAGGGTAGACCTTACAATGAAATGCTTTCTTACAAGCTCTTAACCAACAACGCAGATTTAAGAAAATACCACCTAAAAAGTAAGAGATAAAAATAACAAATATTTAGAGCCTTGTCCCCTAAGCCACTCCTGTGTTGTCTTGGCTGTGTGCTTAGGGTCGTTGTCCTATTGGAAGGTGAACCTTCGCCCCAGTCTGAGGTCCTGATAGGTCTGGAGCAGATTTTCATCAAGGATCTCTCTGTACTTTGCTCCGCTCATCTTTTCCTCCATCCTGACTAGTCTCGAAGTCCCTGCCCATGAAAGCATCCGCACAGCAATTTGCTGGCCCCACCATGCTTCAACGTAGGGACGGTGCCAAGCTTGTAGCGTAATACCCAAGAAGACTCGAGGCTGTAATAGCTGCCAAAGTTGCTTCAGCAAAGTACTGCGTAAAAGGTCTGAATACTTCTGTGATGTGATGTTTCATTTTTTTGTGTGCTGATTGATTAGTGGAAAAAACTACTTAATCCATTTTAGAATAAGGCTCTAACGTAATAAAAAGTCAAAGGGTCGTCTGAATTCTTTCCAAATGATCTGTATGTAAATTGAAGCCCAGTAAGACAAGCTGTCACCATTGCCGTAGGCTAACGGGGATCCTAGTAAAATAAAGAATGTAAACAAAACACAGACAGAACCCCATCCCCTCTTTATTGCAGGATTGTAATACGTTATTAATCAACATTGGCACAAGATCATTTTGTATAATAGTTTAAAAACTTCACTTTAAAGAATAAACACATAATCACTTCAAAATGTACAAATAAGATAAGTTATGTGTAAATATTAGACATCTTAGTCTAAACAACAATAGATACTTGAGTAGTAACAAGTAGGCTAATTTTACAAGCCTAATTTCAAGTGAACCAAATAATTTCCATACCAGTGGTGGCCATCCTTGCTCCACTGATCCCTGATCTACTGGGTGAGCAGACTTCTATTCCAGCCCAGCAATAGCACGCTAGATGTAGAACTCATTAGATTTGATAAGTTGAATCGGGTGTGTTATTGCTGGGCAGAAACCATAACCCTAACCCTAACCCAGCAGACCTCG
This sequence comes from Oncorhynchus nerka, assembly GCF_034236695.1. Lineage (NCBI taxonomy): Eukaryota > Metazoa > Chordata > Actinopteri > Salmoniformes > Salmonidae > Oncorhynchus > Oncorhynchus nerka. Next base: position 15,908,989 of record NC_088402.1, read on the forward strand.
AGCAGGGTTGTCCTGCTCCAATTGTAATAGGTTTATACATTGTGTGTGACTCTAACTGTATTTTTGTACATCACATTTGCTAACATAGGTAGGCCTACACATACGTATAACGCATGACATAGCCTAAGTATCTTGGGAATTTCATTTGGACCTCTCTCTTCTTCTGCAAGTAGGCGTTCACAGCGTTCCATTTCTGACAGAAAACATCACAAAGAAACAGGCTCCATTATTCTCCACAGCACTGAATATTGTGTTGTTATTATCTCTCTGTTGTCACGCCCTGACCATAGTAAGCTGTTTTTTCTCTGTGTTGGGGCGTGATAGTGACTTGAGTGGGTCATCCAGGTGTTTTTGTATTTCTATGTTGGCCTGATATGGTTCCCAATCAGAGGCAGCTGTTTATCGTTGGGGATCATATTCAGGTAGCCATTTCCTCATTTGTGTTTGTGGGATCTTGACTATGTGTAGTTGTAGGTGTATCTCACTGATCATCCCTAAAGCCAACACCTCATTTGGCCGCTTTTCGTTCCAGTACTCTGCTGCCTGTGACTGGAACGAACTGCAAAAATCGCTGAAGTTGGAGACTTTTATCTCCCTCACCAACTTCAAACATCAGCTATCCGAGCAGCTAACCGATCGCTGCAGCTGTACATAGTCTATTGGTAAATAGCCCACCCATTTTCACCTACCTCATCCCCATACTGTTTTTATACTGTTTTTTTTATTTATTTATTTACTTTTCTGCTCTTTTGCACACCAATATCTCTACCTGTACATGACCATCTGATCATTTATCACCCCAGTGTTAATCTGCAAAATTGTATTATTCGCCTACCTCCTCATGCCTTTTGCACACATTGTATATAGACTGCCCATTTTTTTTTTCTACTGTGTTATTGACTTGTTAATTGCTTACTCCATGTGTAACTCTGTGTTGTCTGTTCACACTGCTATGCTTTATCTTGGCCAGGTCACAGTTGCAAATGAGAACTTGTTCTCAACTAGCCTACCTGGTTAAATAAAGGTGAAATAAAAAAATAAAAAAAATAGTTGCCTGTCAGCACAATTTTGAATAGCTTCACGTTTCATTTGTTGGTTGTTTGCTGTTTTGTTCAGTGAGTTTCAGTTTATTAAAATGATTTGGAACTCTACTTATGCTGCGCCTTGGTCCGATCATTACAACAAACGTGACATCTGTGCTCAAAGTTTCCCCTCTAGAGACTGGAACTGGAGAATCTTTTCATAATGTCCTGCCACAAAATGACCGGCGCTATCCAGAAGCCTACACTCTTCCTTTACTGACAGCTGGAGCTGCAATTTCACCATCTTCCATGTCTGTTATCTACAAATGCATTCGGTGTAATCAACTTTAAACGTCAATTGAAATACTGTCAGCCACCCTTGATAACTTGAAAACCTGCACTTGAAACTAGCATAGGCAACGACTACCCAGATGGAAAACATTGAGACATGTAATACCCAGCAGCCCTCTACGGAGTTGAAGGGGGAGTGTTCTTTAAATGCAACATCAAATCAAAATCTCCCAGCAGACCATTCAAACCGTATTTGCAATACAAAATTCTCCAGACCACCACTGGCAACTACATGATTTTGGAGGTATGGCAACGTGAGACTATAATACACATAGTAATGCAATTAGGATAGATCTTTATATTTCAAAAAAAGTCTGATTTCCAGTCATTCCAATTAATGTTTTAGCCCTTGGTCTTCAAAAATAGGAAATATAGATTAGCCAAATAGTTTAACCTGAGCTTAACCCAAAAACGAAGGTTTTATTTGCCTACTCTGTTGTTTATCATGTTGTTGTCATGGAGGACTGATTGGGCTGCTTCGAGTTTGAAAAGAAATGGAATGGCATGCTTTGAACACTACAAAAAAAAGTGCTATTTGCATGTGAAAAGGAATGCCATATGTTGCATTTGCTATAGGTCTATTGACACGTTTTTATTGGTGACATTTGATATCTAGATTATTTGCAGCTGTTTAAGTCTACCAAAAGTGTGGAAGTTTCAGCATGTGTCAGTTTTATCAGCAGGAATTAGATTAATCTTACATTAAACAAGATTTTGATCAGTATGATGAACAATAACAGGAGGAGTTTAGAAGGGATAAATTGTAGTTTATTTTAAGAACACCATGAGTGGGGATTTTATTACTGAGTGACCATGAGCTTTTATCTTATTTGTGCAGATCATTTTCTTAAATCCATATGCCTAACTGGCACATGCTCAAACTCACACATTTTTGTTAGACTTAAACAGCTGCAAAATAATTGAGATATCAAAGTGTCACCAACAAAAACATAAACGCAATGTCTATGGCAAATGCAGCACATGAAACTCCATCAAACGTGTCACGCCTTGACCTTAGAGATCCTTTTAATTGTCTATTTGGTTAGGTCACGGTGTGACTAGGGTGGGCATGTTTTCTATTTCTTTGTTGGCTGGGTATGGTTCCCAATCAGAGGCAGCTGTCTATCATTGTCTCTGATTGGGGATCATACTTAGGCAGCCTTTTTTCCATATGTACAGTGTGGGATCTTGTTTTTCTAACTGTGCTGTTTAGCCCTACTAGATGTTACGTTTCGTATTTGTTGTTTTTTCGGGGTGTTCATTTAATAATTGAAAATGTACGCCTACCACTCTGCACCTTGGTCCAATCCTTCCATCACTGAGCGTAACAGAAGATCCCACCAAAACGGACCAAGCAGCGTGGCCAGGAGGAGCAGACATCCTGGACATGGGAGGAGATCTTGGACGTTAAAAGATCCTGGACGTGGGAGGAGATCCTGGCCGGAAAAGATCGCCTTCCATGGGAGCAGACGGAGGCAGTGAGGGAGGAACAATGACGCAACCGGGGTTTGCGACCAAGACGGTAGCCCGAGAGGCAGCCCCAAAATATTTTTCATGGGGTGGTTGGCGGAGCCAGGGTTTGAACCAGAGCCAACTCCATGTACTCACCGTGGGGAGCGTGTGACCGGTCAGGCACCATGTTTTGCAGTGATACACACAGTGTCTCCAGTGCGCATCCACAGCCCAGTGTGTTCTGTGCCAGCTCCCTTCAGTGGGCATCTGTCCAGGACGCGCTGTGCCAGCTCTACGCTCCAGACCTCCAGTGCGCCTCCACGGTCCAGTATATCCTGTGCCAGCCCTAGTCACCCGGTCTCCAGTGTGTGTCTCCAGGCTGGTACGTCCTGTGCCTGCTTCACGCACAAAGCCTCCAGTGATGATCCATGGCACGAAGCCTCCAGTGATGATCCATGGCCCGAAGCTTCCAGTGATTATCCATGGCCCGGAGCCTCCAGTGATGATCCATGGCCCGGAGCCTCCAGTGATGATCCATAGCCCGGAGCCTCCAGTGATGATCCATGGCCCGTAGCCTCCAGTGATGATCCATGGCCCGAAGCCTCAGTGATGATCCATGGCCCGAAGCCTCCAGTGAAGCTCCATGGTCTGTAGCCTCCAGTGATGATCCATGGCTCTGAGCCTCCTGTGACGAACCATGGTCCGGAACCTCCAGTGACGATCCATGGCCCGGAGCCTCCAGTGACAATCTATGGCCCGGGCGGTCTCCAGCGACGGTCTGCGGTCCAGAGCCTCCATGGACGGTCTGGGGTCCAGAGCCTCCTGCGACAGTTCCCGATCCGGAGTCCCCGGCGGCAATCTACGGTCCGGATTACCCAGCGACGATCTACGGTCCGGAGTCCCCGGCGACGATCTACGGTCCGGAGTTGATAGCAAATTTTAATTTACCAAAAAAAGAAGACATTTTCATCTTTTGAGCTTCTCGTCACGAAATCTATGCAGCCTACTCAATAACTTTTTATAGCTACTGTTTACAGGCATCCTGGGCCATATACAGCGTTCCTCACTGAGTTCCCTGAATTCCTATCGGACTTATAGTCATAGCAGAAAAAGTTCTAATTTTTGGTGACTTTAATATTCACATGGAAAGTCCACAGACTCACTACAAATGCCTTTCGGAGCCATCATCGACTTAATGGGTTTTTACAACATGTCTCTGGACCTACTCACTGCCACTGTCATACTCTGGACCTAGTTTTGTCCCATTGAATAAATGTTAATGTTTTTCCTCATAATCCTGGACTATTGGACCACCATTTTATTACTTTTGCAATCGCAACAAATAATCTGCTCAGACCCCAACCAAGGACCATCTAAAGTCGTGCTATAAATTCTCAGACAACCCGAAGATTCCTTGATGCCCTTGCAGACTCCCTCTGCCTACCCAAAAATCAGTTAACCACCTAACTGAGGAACTCAATTTAACCTTGTGCAATCCCCTAGATTCAGTTGCACCCCTAAAAACATTTGTCATAAGAAACAAGCTCCCTGGTATACAGAAAATACCCGAGCTCTGAAGCAAGCTTCCAGAAAATTGGGACGGAAATGGTGCCACACCAAACTGGAAGTCTTCCGACTAGCTTGGAAAGACAGTACCATGCAGTATCGAAGAGCCTTCACTGCTGCTCGATCATCCTATCATCCTACATTTATTTTTGATACTGTCGCAAAGATAACTAAAAAGCAGCATTCCCAAAGAGAGGATGGCTTTCACTTCAGCAGTAATAAATTCATTAACTTCTTTGAGGAAAAGATCATAATCATTAGAAAGCAAATGACGGACTCCTGTTTAAATCTGCGTATTCCTCCACAGCTCAGTTGTTTTGAGTCTGTACAACTCTGCCAGGACCTAGGATCAAGGGAGACACTCAAGTGTTTGAGTATTATATCTCTTGACACAATTATGAAAATAATCATGGCCTCTAAACCTTCAAGCTGCATACTGGACCCTATTCCAACTAAACTACTGAAAGGGCTGCTTCCTGTGCTTGGCCCTCCTATGTTGAACATAATAAATGTGTCTCTATCCACCGGATGTGTACCAAACTCACTAAAAGTGGCAGTAATAAAGCCTCTCTTGAAAAAGCCAAACATTGACCCAGGATATTTAAAATCTATCAGCCTATATCGAATCTTCCATTCCTCTCAAATGTGTTAGAAAAAGCTGTTGCGCAGCAAATTACTGCCTTCCTGAACACAAACAATGTATATGAAATGCTTCAGTCTGGTTTTAGACCCCATCATAGCACTGAGACTGCACTTGTGAAGATGGTAAATTACCTAGTAAGACCGAGGCTCTGCATCTGTCCTCGTGCTCCTAGTCCTTAGTGCTGCTTTTGATACCATCGATCACCACATTCTTTTGGAGAGATTGGAAACCCAAATTGGTCTACACGGACAAGTTCTGGCCTGGTTTAGATCTTGTCTATCGGATAGATATCAGTTTGTGTGGATGCTTTGTCCTCTGACAAATCAACTGTAAATGTCAGTGTTCCCCAAGGTTCCGTTTTAGGACCAGTATTGTTTTCACTATATATTTTACCTCTTGGGGATGTCATTCGAAAACATAATGTTAACTTTCACTGCTATGCGGATGACACACAGCTGTACATTTCAATGAAACATGGTGAAGCCCCAAAATTGCCATCGCTAGAAGCCTGTGTTTCAGGCAAAAGGAAGTGGTTCGCTGCAAACTTTCTACTTTTAACCTCGGACAAAACAGAGATGCTTGTTCTAGGTACCAAGAAACAAAGAGATCTTCTGTTGAATTTGACAATTAATCTTGATGGTTGTACAGTCATCTCAAATAAAACTGTGAAGGACCTAGGCATTACTCTGGACCCTGATCTCTCTTTTCACGAACATACCAAGACTGTTTCAAGGACAGCTTTTTTCCATCTACGTAACATTGCCAAAAATCAGAAACTTTCTGTCCAAAAATGATGCAGAAAAATTAATCCATGCTTTTGTTACTTCTCGGTTAGACTACTGCAATGCTCTACTTTCCGGCTACCCGGATAAAGAACTAAATAAACTTCAGCTAGTGCTAAATACGGCTGCTAGAATCCTGACTAGAACCAAAATATTTGACCATATTACTCCAGTTCTAGCCTCCCTACACTGGCTTCCTGTTAAGGCAAGGGATGATTTCAAGGTTTTACTGCTAACCTACAAAGCATTACGTGGGCTTGCTCCTGCCTATCTTTCCGATTTGGTCCTGACGTACATACCTACACGTACGCTACAGTCACAAGACGCAGGCCTCCTAATTGTCCCTAGAATTTCTAAGCAAACAGCTGGAGGCAGGGCTTTCTCCTATAGAGCTCCATTTTTATGGAATGGTCTACCTACCCATGTGAGAGACGCAGACTTGGTCTCAACATTTAAGTCTTTACTAAAGACTAATCTCTTCAGTAGGTCTTATGATTGAGTGTAGTCTGGCCCAGGAGTGTGAAGGTGAAAAGAAGGCTCTGGAGCAATGAACCGCCCTTACTGTCTCTGCCTGGCCTGGTTCCCATCTCTCCACTGGGATTCTCTGCTTCTAACCCTATTACAGGGGCTTACTGGTGCTCTTCCATGTCGTCCCTAGGAGGGGTGCGTCACTTGAGTGGTTTGAGTCTCTGACTTGGTTTTCCTGTCTGGGTTGGGGCCCCCCTTGGGTTGTGCCGTGGCGGAGATCTTTGTGGGCTATACTCAGCCTTGTCTCAGGATGGTAAATTGGTGGTTGAAGTTATCCCTCTAGCGGTGTGAGGGCTGTGCTTTGGCAAAGTGGGTGGGGTTATATCCTGCCTGTTTGGCCCCGTCCGGGGGTATCATCGGATGAGGCCATTGTGTCTCCTGACCCCTCCTGTCTCAGCCTCCTGTCTCAGCCTCCAGTATTTATGTGTCGGGGGGCTAGGGTCAGTCTGTTATATCTGGAGTATTTCTCCTGTTTTATCCGGTGTGCTGTGTGAATTTAAGTATGCTCTCTCTAATTCTCTCTTTCTCTCTTTCTTTCTCTCTCTCGGAGGACCTGAGCCCTAGGACCATGCCTCAGGACTACCTGGCATGACTCCTTGCTGTCCCCAGTCTACCTGGCCGTGCTGCTGCTCCAGTGTCAACTGTTCTGCCTGCTGCTATGGAACCTTGACCTGTTCACAGGATGTGCTACCTGTCCCAGACCTGCTGTTTTCAACTCTCTAGAGACAGCAGGAGTGGTAGAGATAATCTCAATGATCGGCTATTAAAAAGCAACTGACATTTACTCCTGAGGTGCTGACTTGTTGCACCTTCGACCACTACTGTGATTATTATTATTTGACCATGCTGGTCATTTATGAACATTTGAACATCTTGGCCATGTTCTGTTATAATCTCCACCCGACGCAACCAGAAGAGGACTGGCCACCCCTCATAGCCTGGTTCCTCTCTAGATTTCTTCCTAGGTTTTGGCCTTTCTAGGGAGTTTTTCCTAGCCACTGTTTGGGTGTTTTGGCTGAGTTTCTGTACAGCACTTTGATATATCAGCTGATGTAAGAAGGGCTATGTAAATACATTTGATTTGAAATGTACGCAAGTGTGCTTTTCTCTCTTTCTCTCTCTTTTAAATCCCCATTTTGTGTAACACATGTTATATTGCTCTTAAACGCTAGTAAAACCAAATGCATGCTTTTCAACCGCTCGCTGCCTGCACCCGCACGCCTGACTAGCATCACCACCCTGGATGGTTCCGACCTTGAATATGTGGACATCTATAAGTACCTAGGTGTCTGGCTAGACTCTAAACTCTCCTTCCAGACTCATATCAAACATCTCCAATCGAAAATCAAATCTAGAGTTGGCTTTCTATTCCGCAACAAAGCCTCCTTCACTCACGCCGCCAAACTTACCCTAGTAAAACTGACTATCCTACCGATCTTCGACTTCGGCGATGTCATCTACAAAATAGCTTCCAACACTCTACTCAGCAAACTGGATGCAGTTTATCACAGTACCATCCGTTTTGTCACTAAAGCACCTTATACCACCCACCACTGCGACCTGTATGCTCTAGTCGGCTGGCCCTTGCTACATATTCGTCACCAGACCCACTGGCTCCAGGTCATCTACAAGTCCATGCTAGGTAAAGCTCCGCCTTATCTCAGTTCACTGGTCACGATGGCAACACCCACCCGTAGCATGCGCTCCAGCAGGTGTATCTCACTGATCATCCCTAAAGCCGACACCTCATTTGGCCGCCTTTCGTTCCAGTTCTCTGCTGCCTGTGACTGGAACGAATTGCAAAAATCTCTGAAGTTGGAGACTTTTATCTCCCTCACCAACTTCAAACATCTGCTATCTGAGCAGCTAACCGATCGCTGCAGCTGTACATAGTGCATTGGTAAATAGCCCACCCATTTTTACCTACCTCATCCCCATACTGTTTTTATTTATTTACATTTCTGCTCTTTTGCACACCAATATCTCTACCTGTACATGACCATCTGATCATTTATCACTCCTGTGTTAATCTGCAAAATTCTAATTATTCGCCTACCTCCTCATGCCTTTTGCACACAATGTATATAGACTCTCTTTTTACTACTGTGTTATTGACTTGTTAATTGTTTACTCCATGTGTAACTCTGTGTTGTCTGTTCACACTGCTATGCTTTATCTTGGCCAGGTCGCAATTGCAAATGAGAACTTGTTCTCAACTAGCCTACCTGGTTAAATAAAGGTGAAGAAAAAAAATAAAAAAATATTGTGTTGGCCCGCTAGGAACCTGTTTCATTGTACTAAGTTCTGAACAATAGCCTAGACTGTGTGTTTGTGTATATTATATAATAATTTTAGCTTGTTAGTACCTACATGATCAACTCAATTGGTGTGGTACGGGTTTGTGCAGATGCCAAATTATGCAATGTTCAGGATGAGACTGTGGAGGAAATTAATGAACTTCGTGGTGACAGTATTTTCACGTCCGGATGAAATGCATGCCCAAATTCAACTGCCTGCTACTCATCCCCAGAAGATAAGATATGCATAATATTAGTAGATTTGGATATAAAACACGCTGAAGTTTCTAAAACTGTTTGAATCATGTCTGTGAGTATAACAGAACTTATATAGCAGGCAAAACCCAGAGGACAAACCATTCAGATTATTTTGTTGTTTAGGTGACTCTCTTTTCAATGGGTTTCATTGGGAATCCAAACTTCTAAGAGACCTTCTTGCAGTTCCTATCGCTTCCACTGGATGTCACCAGTCTTTAGAAATTGGTTGAGGTTATTCCTTTGTGTAATGAAGAAGTAGGGCCATATGGAAAGAGTTTTTCTGGATCAAACGCGCTAAATAAATTGACATTTTGGATATATATCGACGGAATTAATCGAACAAAAGGACAATTTGTGATGTTTATGGGACATATTGGAGTGCCAAGCTCGTCAAAGGTAAGGCATGAATTATATTTTTATTTCTGCGTTTTGTGTCACGCCTGCAGGGTTGAAATATGCTTTCTTTCTTTGTTTATGGAGGTGCTATCCTCAGATAATAGCATCGTTTGCTTTCACCGAAAAGCCTTTTTGAAATCTGACATGTTGGCTGGATTCACAACAAGTGTAGCTTTAATTTGTTATCCTGCATGTGTGATTTAATGAAAGTTTGAGTTTTATTTGAATTTGGCGCTGTGCATTTTCCCTGGCTCCCAGAGGTTAATTAGTGACTGTTGTAAAATCGATATTCCGATATTCTTTGAGATAATTTGGGAAATAGAAACTCAATTAAATCAAACATTCCCATGGTGCCCCAGGTTAATGAGTTAACATTGACCAGATTAATTTAATCACGTAAATATAAACAGTTAATCATTTGATGAACAGCAGTCGTCACATTAATCAATAAAACGTCATGACTGAAGCCGTGTAGTGCTTTGAAAGAGTGGTCATGACTCACATCAACACCATCATGCCTGGAAACCCTAGAACCCCTCAGGCGTGCATGCTTACTCCCCTCCTGTACTCCCTGTTCACCCATTACTGTGACGATGAGACAGCCTATAAGCAGAAGGTCAGAGACCTGGCAGTGTGGTGCCAGGACAACAACCTCTCCCTCAACGTCAGCAAGACAAAGGAGGTGATCTTGGACTAAATGAAAAGGAGTGCAGAGCACATCCCCATTCACATCAAAGACACTGTAGTGGAGCAGGTTAAGAGCGACAAGTTCCTCTGTGTCCACATGACTAAGGATCTATCATGGTCCACACTCGATAATGCCTCTTCCCCCTCAGAAGGCTGAAAAGATTTGGCCTGGGCCCTCAGAACCTCATTAAGTTCTACAGCTGCACCATTGAGAGCATCTTAAATTGCTGCATCCCCGCTTGGTATGGCAACTGCTTGCCATCAGACCACAAGATGATTCAGAGGGTTGTGAATACGGCCCAAAACATCACTGAGGCCAAGCTCCCTGCCATTCAGGACCTGTATACCAGGCAGTGTCAGAGGAAGGCCCTAAAAATTGTCAGACTCCAGCCACCCAAGTCAGACTGTTCTCTCTGCTATCGTACAGCAAGTGGTTCCAATGGAGAACATCTGGAACCAACAGGACCTTGAACAGCTCCAGTCATAAGACTGCTAAATAGTTACAATGCCTTGCAAAAGTATTTATCCCCCTTGTTGTATAAATCAAATGATACAAACCCCTCAAAATAATTTTTTATTCCAGGTTGTAAGGCAACAAAATAGGAAAAATGCAGAGGGGGTGAATAGTTTCGCAAGCCACTGTAGATCATTAGTTAACCAAATGGCTCACTGGACTCACTTGACTCATCACATACGCTGTTGCCAAGTCACTCTATTCCTGGTTATATTTTTATTTACCTTTATTTAACTAGGCAAGTCAGTTAAGAACAAATTATTATTTTCAATGACGGCCTAGGAACAGTGGGTTATCTGCCTGTTCAGGGGCAGAACAACAGATTTGTACCTTGTCAGCTCAGGGATTTGAATTTACAACCTTTCGGCTGCTAGTCCAACACTCTAACCACTAGGCTACCCTGCATTTCCTCATACCACTACACATCGTCTTGCTACTGGTACCAAGTGTATATACAGGATCGTTAGCCAAGTTATTGTTAACCATTGTGTATTTATTAATACTTTTATTATTAAGTGTTATAACTTTTATATTATTTCTCTAATTTCTTCCAATCTACATTGTTGGGAAGGGCAAGCAATTCCCTGTTAGTCTACACCTTTAGTTTACGAAGCTTGTGACAAATAAAATTGTATTTGATTTAATTTAACTTAAAATGTATTATCGTCACTTAAAAGGGGCATGTATTAAATTGTAATTTGACATTTGCAGTATATTATTTGACAGATGCTGGTACTTTCACCCAGCAGGATGTATAAGTCGTGGAACACAAACCCCTTCATTAAGTGTGAAAAGACAAGATTCTGGATGACGTATGATGTCTCTATAAAACACAACTCTCTTGAATCACCTCACTGGGTCTAGATAACATTGAGACATTGAGAGTGTTTGATTTCCTGGATCAACTTGTTTGGTCTGTGGCTGCATCTGTGGCTGCATTAAAGGGGAGGAAGCAAACATTTTTACTCATGAAAGTAACAACATAGTGTGGTCAAAGACTTAGTAATTTAGTTGTAGTCACAATCTATAAATACAAACATAGTTATGTTTTGTTTTATTTACCTATTTATTAACTTATTTCCGGATATCTTCTAAACTGCACATAATGCACTATTTCTCAATGTCATATGGAGAATCTATTCTGCATTAGCTAGCTTGAGGTGGCTAACGTTATCCATTAGCCATGCTATATAATTAGTAATTGATTGACCCGGTCTCTCCAGATCTCCCAACAATATTATTTATAGGGTAAATTTTAGATCAATGTTATGCATTTTCAGACATTCCTGAACCTGAGACCAGAAACATGCTACCGGAGGGCAATACCAAAATAAATGGTCTATTGATTCTGTATCCTCACAACAGAATATGCAGATTTGCGATCATTGTATGACCCACATATTTAACACGTTGTTGGTGGCAAGAATTATGTACAATAATTTTAGCTGAAAGCACGAAGTCTTGAATTTTGCATTGTTTTATATATCAACATATACACCCTGTACCATGGAATTTGTACATCAAAAATACCTTTCCAACTATGTTGCAATCTGTATGGCACAGCTGTCAACATCCTTGTCCTCAAATTAATCTGGTATATCTTCCTATTTATGCTATTTGTATTCCTTTGTCCGTTTTGATCCTTTATATTATTCAGACAGACCAGTTCCCTACCTCCTCCCACTGCCACCTGCCACCTCCATTTTTGTGGTAATGCAGTAATCAATTGGTCGGAATCTTGGATTGAGCAGACCTTCTCATACAATTCTGATAACAATTTGAAATTGTAGCCAGCTCTGCAAAAAGTAGTTTTTACAAAAGAGAGACTTTGAAAAATATGTATTTTCAATTAATCAAATTAAGACATGGCAATCTGCACAATGGCAAAAAGGCCATCATTAAACAGTGGATGAGCTGTTCTTATTAATATATCTGAGAAACATTTAGGGTTCAAGTAAAACTTTTGGATAAGTGAATCTTTTAAAGAGTGGTTTAGTGCTTTTAGATTTAATCATCCCAACCGATCTAGTTCATTTTCATTATATAGATATGCATGCTTTGCCTTGTCTGGTTTAGCGTCCCAGATAAAGCAAAATATGTTTTGCTCATAATATTTGAAAAACAAATCACCAGGAGTAGGCAACACCATAAGTAAGTGAGTAAACTGAGATTTGACTATGAAGTTAATCAGGGCAATTTTTTCATAAATAGACAGGTATTTACCTCTCCATGGTTGCAGGATCTTGTCTATTTTTACAAGTTTTCTATTGAAATTAATTGTGGAGAGCTCATTTACTGTATATATTTTGTGATATGAATGCCAAGTATGTCTACTTCACCGTCAGCCAATTGTATATTAAACTGCAGGGTAATGTAAACGTTTTTAAAGATCCAATACATAATATTGTACACTCATCATAATTATGTTTTAATCCAGAGAGTGCATAAAACTTATCTAGATCTTCAATGAGACACTGTAGGGATTTAGCTTGCAGACTTAATATTAAACTTGTGTCATCGGCATACATGGACACCATTGTTTTTAAGCTTTGGATTTCTAATCGTCTAATGTTGTTATTTGTTCTGATTTTAAATAGCTAGCATTTCGATGACCATAACGAATAGATATGGTGACAGCGGACACCCTTGTTTGACTCTTCTTAATAATTCAAAACTCTCTTAGAAGTAGCCGCTATTTATACATTACGCTATTTATACATTACTTTTACCCAGTTTATAAGAGAATAACCAAATTGAAAAAAAATCCAGGCATTTACAAATCAAATCCAATATTACTTTATCAAATGCCTTTTCAAAATCTACTATAAATACCAGGCCTTGCTTCTTAGATGTTTAATGTTGTTCTATTATATCAAATTCTGTCTGATCAGGATGAACAATACCTGGTGAAACCTTGTTAATTCAGAGTGCTATGCATTTCGCTAGTATTTTTGCATCACAATATTGAAGTGTTAGAGGCCTCCAGGTTTTTTGATAGACTGGATCTTTATATTTGCCATCTGGGTCTTGATTTAATAACAGTGAAATCAGACTTTCCTGCTGAGTACCTGACAGACTACAATTTCTATAGCAGTAGATAAAACATGCTAACGATGGAGTATATAAAAAAAGGCTTGATATACCTCAACCTTTATGCCATCAAGCCCTGGGATTTTTCCAGACTGAAGGGATTTAATAGCCTCAAAAAGTTATTCTTCTGTAATTTGGCTTTTGCACTGTTCTTTCTGTACATTTGTTAATTTTCAATTGTTTTGTATTATTTGTAAATAATTCCTTACTATAATCATCATTCAGAGGGTGAGGATGAGATGGAAAGGAGAACATCTGCTTAAAATATGTAGCATATTATAAAATATAATTCAAAGAATCATAGATCACTCTGTTTTTAGTAAAGAGTTTCTGCAAAATATTTTTGGTAGCTGTAATGCTCCGGGTGTCGTGGGTGTGGAGTCAAATGCAGGAGACAGAGTTCAATGCTGTGCGTCTTTTAATAGCACCAACGCACCACAGGCTGCTCACAAAAAGTTACGTTCCCAACCACAGGGAATCAAAAAGTACAATAGAAAAAATCACGACTCGACACTAACACGTACCTCTATAACAGAGCCGAAGGTTACATTGAAATAATCCCGCACAGCAACCAGGCGGGCCGGCTGTCTAATAAAGACAAACTAATTAAACATGAACAGGTGCTACCACTAAACATACAAGGAGGGGGAGGAAAAACAATCAGTGGCAGCTAATAGGCCGGTGACGACGACCGCCGAGCGCCACCCGCCCGGGAAGGGGAAACACCCTCGGTCGGACTCGTGACAGTACCCCCCCCCCTGACGCGCGGCTCCCGCAGCGCGCCGACACCGGCCTCGAGGTCTCCCCGGAGGACGAGGTGCAGGGCGATCCGGATGGAGGCGATGGAAATCCCTCAACATGGATGGATCCAAGATGTTCCCCACCGGTACCCAGCACCTCTCCTCCGGACCGTACCCCTCCCAGTCCACGAGGTACTGCAGGCCCCTCACCCGGCGTCTTGAGTCCAGAATGGCCCGGATCGTGTACGCCGGGGACCCCTCGATTTCCAGAGGGGGGAGGGACCTCCGGTACCTCACTGTCCTGCAGGGGACCAGCTACCACCGGCCTGAGGAGAGACACATGAAACGAGGGGTTAATACGATAATAGGAAGGGAGTTGGAATCGATAACACACCTCGTTTATTCTCCTCAGGACTTTAAAGGGCCCTACACACTGCGGACCCAGCTTCCGGCAGGGCAAACGGAGAGGTAGGTTTCGGGTCGAGAGCCAGACCCTGTCCCCCGGTACAAACATGGGGGCGGTCAGCACTCCTCTTCTGCCGTCCACTCGCTTGTCGTAGAGATTCCTGGACGGCCCTCCAGGTCTCCTTGGAGCGCTGTACCCATTCCTCAACCGCAGGAGCCTCGGTCTGGCTCGGATGCCATGGTGCCAGGACCAGCTGGTACCCCAACACACACTGAAAAGGGGACACGTTAGTAGAGGAGTGGCGTAGTGAGTTCTGAGCCATTTCAGCCCAGGGAATGTATCGTGCCCACTCCCCTGGCCGATCCTGGCAATACGACCGCAGAAACCTACCCACCTCCTGGTTCATTCTCTCCACCTGCCCATTACTCTCGGAGTGATAACCGGAGGTCAGGCTGACAGAGACCCCCAAGCGTTCCATGAACGCTCTCCATACCCGAGACGTGAATTGGGGGCCCCGATCAGAAACGATGTCCTCCGGCACCCCGTAGTGCCGAAAGACATGGGTGAATAATGCCTCCGCAGTCTGTAGGGCTGTAGGGATACCGGGCAACGGGAGGAGACGGCAGGACTTAGAGAACCGATCCACAATCACTAGAACCGTGGTGTTCCCCTGAGACGGCGGAAGATCGGTCAGGAAATCTATGGACAGATGTGACCATGGCCGCTGTGGAACGGGGAGGGGTTGTAGCTTCCCTCTAGGAAGGTGCCTAGGAGCCTTACTCTGAGAGCACACTGAACAGGTGGAGACATAACCCTTAACGTCCTTAGCCAACGTAGGCCACCAATACCTCCCCTGAAGGCTCCCCACTGTCCTCGTCACCCCAGGGTGACCCGAGGAGGGTAGGACGTGAGCCCACCGAATCAGTTTGTCCCGAACACCAAGTGGCACGTACCTTCGCCCCGCTGGACACTGAGGAGGCGCGGGTTCAGCCTGTAACGCCCGCTCGATGTCCGAGTCCACCTCCCATACCACTGGGGCTACCAGCTTTGAGGCGGGAAGGATGGGAGTAGGTTCGGTTGACCCATCCTCCGTGACGTAAAGGCGGGACAGTGCGTCAGCCTTCACATTCTGGGAGCCCGGTCTATAAGACAAAGTAAACCTGAACCGGGTGCAGAATATGGCCCACCTTGCCTGACGTGGGTTAAGTCTCCTAGCTGCCCGAATATACTCCAGATTCTGGTGGTCGGTCCAGATGAGAAAAGGGTGCTTAGCCCCCTCAAGCCAGTGTCTCCACACCTTCAGAGCTCTAACCACCGCTAGCAACTCCCGGTCCCCCACATCATAGTTACGCTCCGCTGGGCTGAGCTTCCTTGAGAAGAAAGCGCAGGGGCGGAGTTTTGGTGGCGTACCCGAGCGCTGTGATAGCACGGCACCCACCCCAGCCTCGGACGCGTCCACCTCCACTATGAATGCTAGAGAGGGGTCCGGATGCGCCAACACGGGCGCATCAGTGAACAGCGCCTTCAACTTGTTGAATGCTCTGTCCGCCTCTGCTGACCACTGCAACCGCACCGGGCCCCCCTTCAGCAGTGAGGTGAGGGGAGCAGCTATCTGGCCAAAACCCCGGATAAACCTCCGGTAGTAATTGGCAAAACCCAAAAACCGCTGCACCTCCTTTACCGTGGTTGGAGTCGGCCAATTACGCACGGCCCTAATGCGGTCACCCTCCATCACTACCCCCGAGGTGGAAATGCGATATCCCAGAAAAGAGACGGCTCGTTTAGAGAACACGCATTTCTCAGCCTTGACGTATAGGTCATGCTCCAGCAGTCTACCAAGCACCTTGCGCACCAGAGACACATGCGCGGTGTGAGTGGCCGAGTAGATCAGAATGTCATCGATATAAACAACCACTCCCTGCCCGCACAGGTCCCTGAGAATCTCGTCTACAAAGGATTGAAAAACGGCTGGAGCATTTTTTAACCCATACGGCATGACGAGATACTCATAGTGGCCGGATGTAGTACTAAATGCGGTTTTCCACTCGTCTCCCTTCCGAATACGCACCAGACTATACGCGCTCCTGAGATCCAGTTTTATGAAGAACTGCGCTCCGTGGAACGATTCCACCGCCTTAGCGATGAGAGGTAGAGGGTAACTATACCCCACTGTGACACTCGGGGGGAATGCACACCGTGGAACCCTGGTCTGGACTCTCCACCGACGTGGCACCGATGGAAACTCCCAAACACCTTCCAGAACACTCCTCTGACCACCCCTGGAGAACCCCCTGTCTCCACGAAATGTTAGGATTGTGCCGGGCCAGCCAGGGAGTCCCCAGCACCACTGGAAACGCAGGCGAATCAATAATAAAAAAACTGATACGCTCCCTATGATTCCCCTGCGTCACCATATCCAGTGGGACCGTGGTCTCCCTGACCATCCCTGACCCTAATGGCCGGCTATCTAGGGAGTGCACGGGGAAAGGAGAATCTATCGGCACCAGCGGAACCCCTAACTTAAGGGCGAGTCCGCGATCCATAAAGTTCCCAGCTGCGCCTGAATCGACTAGCGCCCTATGCTGGGAAGAGGGAAGAAAATGAAGGAAAGAGGTTAAGACAAACATGTGGCCAACAAGGGGTTCTGGGTGAGTTTGATGCTGACTCACCTGGGGTGACCGAGAAGCGTTCCGCCTGCCATCTCTACTCCCAGACGGACCCCCCCAGCACCGATCAGACGTGTGTCCTCTCTGACCACAGTTGGTGCAGGGAAGGCCTCCTCCGCCGGTACCCCTCGGTGTAGCCCCTCCCAACTCCATTGGAATGGGAGCGGAGGGGCTGGGTGGTGGAACGCACAGAACCCTCTCTGAACGCCCGCGGGCAGCCAGCAGATTATCCAGTCGAATGGACATGTCAATCAGCTGATCCAGTGACAGAGTGGTGTCCCGACACGCTAACTCCCGGCGGACGTCCTCTCGGAGACTACACCTGTAGTGGTTCATAAGGGCCCTGTCGTTCCACCCAGATCCGGCTGCCAAGGTCCGGAACTCCAGCGCGTAATCCTGGGCGCTCCTCCTCTCCTGCCTGAGATGAAATAGTCGTTCTCCCACCGCTCGGCCGTCTAGAGGGTGATCAAACACGGCACGGAAGCGGCAGGAAAACTCTGTGTAGTGCTCCCGCGCTGAGTCTGGGCCATTCCAGACTGCGTTCGCCCACTCCAGAGCACGACCCGTGAGGCAGGAGATGAGGACACTCACCCTCTCTGCTCCTGAGGGAGTGGGTCTGATGGCAACCCGCCGCCGCTCCATCATAAGCCCTCGGTAGCGTCAGACGGAGGATGCTGGAGTCGGGAGATGGGGAGTCCGGAATCGTGGGTGCCGAAGGTGGAGAGAGGAGACCACTCCTCTCCCATTTGTCCATTCTCTCCATCACTTGATCCATCGCGGATCCGATCCGATGGAGGACGGTGGTGTGGTGGAGAACCCGTTCCTCCATCGATGGGAGAGGGTTGGCTGCTGCTCATGCTGACTCCATTCAATCTGATATAGGTGCGGGATTCTGTAATGCTCCGGGTGTCGTGGGTGTGGAGTCAAATGCAGGAGACAGAGTTCAATGCTGTGCGTCTTTTAATAGCACCAAGGCACCACAGGGTGCTCACAAAAAGTTACGTTCCCCACCACAGCGAATCAAAAAGTACAATAGAAAAAATCACGACTCGGCACTAACACGTACCTCTATAACAGAGCCGAAGGTTACATTGAAATAATCCCGCACAACAACCAGGCGGGCCGGCTGTCTAATAAAGACAAACTAATTAAACATGAACAGGTGCTACCACTAAACATACAAGGAGGGGGAGGAAAAACAATCAGTGGCAGCTAATAGGCCGGTGACGACGACCGCCGAGCGCCACCCGCCCGGGAAGGGGAAACACCCTCGGTCGGACTCGTGACAGTAGCGTTCCTGTGATGGAGATTTAGGAAGTATTTGGTGCATTTTTCTCCATATTCCATCCAGTTTGCTTATTTTTGTAAAATATTACATTAGATGGTTCTTAAATAAATTCTTCTAGTTCTTTTTGTTTTTCCTCTAACTTATTTTGTATCTCTGAGTATTGTTTTTATTGCTATGTACCTGTACTATTAGTTCATGGATTTCCCTTGTTAGTCTTGTATCTTTAGACAGAAGCTGCTTCTTTATTATTGATGAATATTGAATTGAATGACCTCTGAAGGTACATTTAAAGGTCTCCCAAACAATAAGTGGATGTGCTGAATCTACACTACCATTCAAATTTTGGGGTCACTTAGAAATGGCCTTGTTTTTGAAAGAAAACCACATTTTTTGTCCATTAAAATAACATCAAATTGATCAGAAATACAGTGTATACATTGTTAATGTTGTAAACGACTACTCTAGCTGGAAACGGCTGTTTTTTTATGGAATATCTACATTGGCGCACAGTTGCCCATTATCAGCAACCATCACTCCTGTGTTCCAATGGCAAATTGTGTTAGCTAATCCAAGATTATTATTTTAAAAGGCGAATTGATCAATAGAAAACGCTTTTGTAATTATGTTAGCAAGGCTGAAAACTTGTGTTGATTAACCTTTTTGGTATAGGGGGCAGCATTTTCACTTTTGGATGAATAGCGTGCCCAGAGTAAACAGCCTCCTACTCTGTCCCAGAAGCTAATATATGCATATTATTATTAGTATTGGATAGAAAACACTCTGAAGTTTCTAAAACTGTTTGAATGATGCCTGTGGGCATGGTGATGATAGTTTGTAGAGTGATTTCCTTTATACTCCATTGAGGTACAACACTGTTTTATAGTCTCCCATCATAACGATTGGATCGTTTGTTGCCTGCAAGTTCAATAAATTTGTCTAAAAATGTTCGAAGAAGTGTGGATCATCCTGATTGGACCATATAGATTAATGAGCCAAATCTGTTTTTCATTAAACTTCATATTAAAAAGATCCACCTTCCTTGCCAATCATTCCTGACTGTTTGCACAATCAGATCGACATTTTGTTCATTATTATCATCATACCTTTTGAGCTCCTTTGTCCATTACAGAACATTATTTCATGACCCCATTCCTTTTTCCTTTCAACTTCATAAGGATGTAGAGTGAGTTTCCTGTAAACAGGATATGTTATATTACAATTATTTTAGCCACGTAAAGACTGATCTTCTTTTTTTTATAATCTGCTAAACCATTATAATTATAACTGGCTATGCTTACAGTATTTCACCCCTTACCATAACTAGCACCTCTCTGATTCAGAGGGGTTGGGTTAAATGCGGAAGACACATTTCAGTTGAAGGCATTCAGTTGTACAGCTGACGCGGTATCCCCTTTCCCCTTTACTATTCTCAGTTCAAATTGACCACAATTAGTGCTACGGCCATCCTACAATCTAAGCTTGATGCCCTCAATCTCACTCAAATTATCAATGAACCTACCAGGTACAACCCCAAATCCGTAAACACGGGAACCGTCATATATATCATCTTAACCAACCTGCCCTCCAAATACACCTCTGCTGTCTTCAACCAGGATCTCAGCGATCACTGCCTCATTGCCTGCGTCCGTAATGGGTCTGCGGTCAAACGACCACCCCTCATCACGGTCAAAAACTCCCTAAAACACTTCAGTGAGCAGGCCTTTCTAATTGACCTGGCCCGGGTATACAGGAAGGATTTTGACCTAATTCCGTGAGTAGAGGATGCCTTGTTATTCTTTAAAAGTGCTTTCCTCGCCATCTTAAATAAGCAGGCCATATTCACAAAAACATCCTTTGGCGTACTCCATTAGCATCGGATAGCCTCCACGATATGCAACTTTTCAGGGAAGCTAGGAACCAATATACACAGGCAGTTAGGAGAGCAAAGGCTAGCTTTTTCAAAGAGAAATTTGCATTCTGTAGCACAAACTCCAAAAGGTGCTGGGACAGTGTAAAGTACTTGGAGAATAAGTGCACCTCCTCCCAGCTGCCCCCTAGACTGAGGCTAGGAAACACTGTCACCACCGATAAATCCATGAAATTGAGAATTTCACTAAGCATTTTTCAACGGCTGGCAATGCTTTCCACCTGGCTACCCCTACCCCGGTCAACAGCCCTCCACCCTCCACAGCAACTTGCCCAAGCCTCCCCTATTTCTCCTTCACCTGCAAAATCTGGACCCTTACAAGTCAGCCGGGCTAGACAATCTGGACCAACTCTTTCTAAAATTATCCCCCAAAAGTGTTGCAACCCCTATTACTAGGCTGTTCAACCTCTGTTTCATATCGTCTAAGAATCCCCAAAGAGTGGAAAGCTGCCACGGTCATCCCCCTCTTCAAAGGGGCAGACACTCTAGAACCAAACTGCTACAGACCTATATCTATCCTACCCTGCCTTTCTAAGGTCTTCGAAAGCCAAGTGAACAAACAGATTACCGACCATTTCGAATCCCACCATACCTTCTCCGCTATGCAATCTGGTTTCCGAGCTGGTCATGGGTGTACCTCAGCCATGCTCAAGGTCCTAAACGATATCAAAACAGCCAACGATAAGAGACAATACTGTGCAGCTGTATTCATCAACCTGGCCAAGGCTTTTAACTCTGTCAATCACCACATTCTTATCGGCAGACTCAACAGCCTTGGTTTCTCAAATGACTGCCTTGCCTGATTCACCAACTACCTCTCAGACAGAGTTCAGTGTGTAAAATTGGAGGGCCTGTTGTCCTGACCTCTGGCAGTCTCTATGGGGGTGCCACAGGGTTCAATTCTTGGGCCGACTCTTTCCTCTGTATACATCATTGATGTCGCTCTTGCTGCGGGTGGTTCTCTGATCCACCTCTATGCAGACAACACCATTCTGTAAACTTCTGACCCTTCTTTGGACACTGTGTTAACTAACCTCCAGACAAGCTTCAATGCCATACAACTCTCCTTCCGTGGCCTCCAACTGCTCTTAAATGCACGTAAAACTAAATGCAGGCTTTTCAACCAATCACTGACCGCCCGTCCAGCATCACTACTCTGAATGGTTCTGACTTAGAATATGTGGACAACTACAAATACCTAGGTATCTGGTTAAACTGTAAACTCTCCTTCCAGACTCACATTAAGAATCTCCAAACCAAAATTAAATCTAGAATTGGCTTCCTATTTCGCAACAAACATCCTTCACTCAAGCTGCCAAACATACCCTTGTAAATCTGACTCTCCTTCCGATCCTTGACTTCGGCGATGTCATTTACAAAATAGCCTCCAACACTCTACTCAGCAAATTGGATGCAGTCTATCACAGTGCCATCGGTTTTGTCACCAAAGCCCCATATACTACCTAACATTGCAACCTGTATGCTTTCGTTGGCTGGCCCTCGCTTAATTTTAGTTGCCAAGTCTCTGCTAAGTAAAGCTCCACCTTATCTCAACTCACTGGTCACCATAGCAGCACCCAACTGTAGCATGCGCTCCAGCAGGTATATGTCACTGGTCACCCCCAAAGCAAATTCCTACTTTGGCCGCCTTTCCTTCCAGTTCTCTGCTGCCAACAACTGGAACGAACTGCAAAAATCCCTGAAGCTGGAGACTCTTATCTCCCTCACTAACTTTAAGCACCAGCTGTCAGAACAGCTCACATATCACTGCACCTGTACAAAGACCATCTGTAAATAGCCATCCATCTACCTCATCCCCATACTGTTATTTATTTTATTTATTTAGCTCTTTTGCACCCCAGTATCTCTACTTGCTTACTCATATTCTGCACATCTGTCACTCCAGTGTTTATTTGCTATATTGTAATTATTTCGCCACTATGGCCTATTTATTGCCTTACCTCCCATATCCTACCTCATTTGCACACACATTGCACACACTGTATATATTTTTTTCTATTGTATGTTTGTTTATTCCATGGGTAACTCTGTGTTGTTGTTTGTGTCGCACTGCTTTGCTTTTTCTTGGCCAGGTCGCAGATGTAAATGAGAACTTGTTCTCAACTAGCCTACCTGGTTAAGAAAAGGTGAAATAAAAATAAAATAAGCTAGCTGACTGACTGTGCTGTTGTGAACATTTCCATCTGCCTGGGCCTTCCGCCGATTGTCGTCTTATTGTCAACTCTTCCCCTTGTCTCATGTGTCCAATGCTGCCTCAGGAATTTATCTAGTTTGTATTTAAGTCACTGTATTGCTATTGTATTAGCTGTCTCTCCCTCTGAACAGCCTATTCTTGGCTCTTGTTTGGTAGCTAATTCAGCCGTCAATCGGTACAGTATGTCTGCGCTCTCTCTACTTGATTTACATTTAACATTTACATTTAAGTCATTTAGCAGACGCTCTTATCCAGAGCGACTTACAAATTGGTGCGTTCACCTTATGACATCCATTGATATCAGCTGCCTTTGTTTGTGTTCTGTGGGTTCCTGCCTGTGCTACACTAGTTTGTGTTGTTCTCTGGCTTATTAGTTAGCTATTTCAACCGTGGTGGTTGGCTAGCTAGTCTAGTTAGCCGGCTAGGCTAGGTAACAGGCAACAACAATTAACTTTATCTGGCTTGCTGGCTAAGATAACTGCATATACCATTAACGTCATTTGATAACTAGTTAGATGGTGTTACGTATTTCCAAAATCGAATGGTTAACTTTAATGTTAACTAGGTGTTAATAGCACCTGGCTGACTCCTGCAGTCACTTAAAGTTAGCAGGCTGGTAGGGCTTGTAGTGCTAACATTAGCAGGCTAATTGGGGCTGCAGGTAGCCTAGTTTGGCCAGTAACCGAAAAGTTGCTGGATCGAATTCCCGAGCTGACAAGGTAAAAATCTGTCATTCTGCCCCTAAACCAGGCAGTTAACCCTCTGTTCCCCTGTAGACCGTCATTGTAAGTAAGAATTTGTTCTTAACTGACTTGCCTAGTTAAATAAAAATTAAAATAAATCGTTAGGCTAGTAGTGCTAATGTTAGCAGGCTAGTTGGCTAACAACCTTGCAAGCTGATTTGTAACAATACATTCATAAAGTATTTGTTTGTAAGTCGGCTGAAAATTCAATTAAAACAAGTCGTCATGAGTGCATGTACTTTGGTTACAGTATTCTTGGGGGGGGAAAGCACTGTGTTTAATGGGTTCAATGGAAGTGTATAGGTGAGCGTATGAAAAAGCAATTCCCTTTCTCTTATTCTCTTCCATTATGTCAATAATTAATCAGTGTCCACTTAACATTTAGAGGATGGAGATGTCCTATTTCTCTCTCATCTGGTCCCTCCCTCCCTCTCTCTGCCGTACATCATCTTCAAAGGGACTTTGCTGAGAGCAAAAGGTGTTTATCCAGAACCCTTCAGAACAGCCGCTATCCTCTCAATGAAATTCTATATTTAACAACTGTCCAATCATCTGTGGAGTGGATCGGCTCAGTGGGGCTCACTGCATACGAGGGACAGAATATGTGGAGTGCGTGTGTGTGGTCTAGGGATGGATTTATGGCGGTGACCACTGTGAGCACAGACGAGAAAGCATGGTGAGTGGCGATTACACCACTGGGACTGATGTATGTGAGAAAGCACCGGCGTCGCAAGGAAGCCAGGCGTGAAATTGATCTGAACGTCAGGGCTTTAGAGCAAACCCACACACACACACACACACACACACACACACACACACACACACACACACACACACACACACACACACACACACACACACACACACACACACACACACACACACACACACACACACACACATTAGCAAAGCAATGAGAGCTAAACTCTGCTACAGCAAAGCCAATATCAAACTGACATAAAGGAAAATGTAAATCTACAGGCTAAGTAATAGCCAGGCAGGCCAGACAGAATGGTGTTTAGTTTACGTGGACATATCCATCCTCTCAACAGTATTATATGAACGATATTTGGGGACTGCCTCTAGCAAACAAACACACAAATCATTGTTAATACCTGCAAGAGCCATAGGAGGAATGGAGGTGTGTGTGTGTGTGTGTGTGTGTGTGTGTGTGTGTGTGTGTGTGTGTGTGTGTGTGTGTGTGTGTGTGTGTGTGTGTGTGTGTGTGTGTGTGTGTGTGTGTGTGTGTGTGTGTGTGTGTGTGTGTGTGTTTGTGTCTGTGTGTGTGTGTGTGTGCATGTGCCTGTGTTCTGTTCAGCAAATTCCCGCCTCTGCTGACATTCCATTCCCTGCAAATTGACTGACCTGTAAATGCACAAAGACAAAATCCAACTCAAAGTGGTCTGTAATGTTATTAGCAATCCATCTTATTAGCAGGATAATGACAATAATTGAAGGGAATTAAATACTTTGCTTTACTAGATCCCTTTTTAACAGTGTGTTATGTTTTTATGTATCTGTTAGTCTGAATATTTGACCAAGCCCAGGGAAATATGTAACGCTTAGCAAATCAATGCTGCATTGATCCTGTTGAGCAGCGAGATGCCTTAGGTTGTTGATGAACAGTAGGCTAATAACACATACAATTGGATAACTTATTTTAAATAACACACATTGTTCCTCACAGTTGTACACACACCCTGTAGAACACACACCCTGCTATACACACCCTGTGGAACACACACCCTGCTAAACACACACCCTGTGGAACACACACCCTGCTGTACACACAACCTGTAGAACACACACCCTGTAGAACACACCCTGCTGTACACACACCCCGTGGAACACGTACCCTTTGGAACACACACACACGCAAGATTTGTATCTGCCACAGTGTAGATGTGTGTGTGTGTGTGTGTGTTCCAAAGGGTGTGTGTACAGCAAGGTGGATCTACAGGGTGTGTGTTCTACAGGTTGTGTGTTCCACAGGGTGTGTGTACAGCAGGGTGTGTTCTACAGTGTAGTATTTGTGCCTGTTGGCCTACAGTGATGGAAAAAAGTATTTGATCCCCTGCTGATTTTGTGCGTTTGCCCACTGACAAAGAAATGATCAGTCTATAATTTTAACGGTAGACAAACGTGCAAAATCAGCAGGAGATCCAATACTTTTTTCCCTAACTGTATATTTGTATGTGTGCCTGTCTGTGTGTCTGCATGCCATTGTGTGAGGACACCATTCGTGAACGTCCGCTTGCCAGTATGTCTGTATCACCATCTGAGGTTGGTTAATCAGTATTCCTCACTGCTCTGGTCCAGTCTCAGCGGTGACAGAGAGCAGTAGCCCGTATCTCATCCCCAGTCAGAATAACATGGCAAATTTACAGGAATGCATTATTAATTTTCCGTCAGGCACGCCAGCAGGCTCCTATGACAAGTATTCCTTTCAATCTGTTTCTGTATTATTCTTTGTTCATTTCCTGCAGTGCACCTGAGACATCCATCCCTCCACTCCCGCCCTGCTCTCTTTCTCCATCTCTCTCACTGTCTCTCTCTCTCTAATTTCATCTCTTCAACATCTTTGTAACCACCCATGCATTTCCACACAAAGACAGGTAAACACACACACACACACACACACACACACACACACACACACACACACACACACACACACTACACACCCGTACAAGCAAACACATGCCAACAGGGAGACAAACACACACACTCCCTCCCTCCCTTCCATCCCTTACCCCTTGGCAGTGGAAATTAAATCTGATGGAAATCATTTGGAGAGCATCTCAGCTGAAAGAGAACTGCTGCTGGTTGGCTCTCTGTGTTTGCTGCTCAGCTCTACCCACTGCACAAGGCTGTGTGCATACCATTATTGACGTCGAACTCTCTCTCTCTGTCTTTCACTCTCTATCTCTGTCTCTCTCTCTCGCATACTGAGAGATCACACTGATTTTCTCTCTCTCTCTCTCTCTCTCTCTCTCGCATTTTGATTTTTTGTACCATCATCTTTGAAATGCAAGAGTAAGGTCATAATGTATTTTTCCAGCCCAGGTGCAATATACATTTTGGCCGCTAGATGGCAGGAGTCTATGTCTTACGTTTTAGACTGATTAAATGAAACATTGTATTTCTGTTCAAAATATTGTATCAAGACAGCCAAAATATGCCTAATTTGTTTATTAATAACTTTTTATGTTCAAAATTGTGCACTCTCCTCAAACAGTAGCATGGTATTATTTAACTGTAATGGCTACTGTAAATTGGACAGTGCAGTTAGATTAACAAGAATTTAAGCTTTCTGCCAATATCAGATATGTCTATGTCCTGTGAAATGTTCTTGTTACTTGCAACCTCATGCTAATCGCTAATCGCCAATTGTCCCACGGACCGTTGAGCTATGCTATGCAGTGAAATGTAGTGTCATTCAGGTGGCCCAGCGGCAGGTAGCCTAGTGGTTAACATCGTTGGGCCAGTTGCTGTTTCAAATCCCCGTGCTGACTAGGTGAAACATCTGTTGATGGTGCAAATATGATGCTAACAAATCACATCATTTTTGGGGGAGGCACTTGGTAACAATGATACAGCGAAGCTTAATCATTACAACAGTTTGTCAAGATCATTTATTTTCTAGGCGCACTGGTGCTCCCAAATTTAGAGCCCTGAATCAGATCATAAGAGTTCAATCCAATCCATGTCTGCATTAAATAATCCTTCAATCCATTAAAGAGCACGCATCAGCTATGCTGTGGCAGGACTGGTGTCATTCATTCATTTGATTTTGGTGTCTGTTGTCTTGTTTATTTGGACCTGGATAATCATTGGTATAGTGGCAAGGAAACAGAACACAAACCTCATTTAGCTTATTTAGGAAAACAGCCCTAATGCTGGAAACAAACATCATTGTGTTGAGTGTAGGGGGCAGTATTTTGATGTTTGGATGAAAAACGTACCCAAATGAAACTGCCTATTTCTCAGGCCCAGAATCTAGAATATGCATATAATTGTGAAAACACTCTAAAGTTTCCAAAACTGTCAAAATATTGTCTGTGAGTATAACAGAACTGATATTGCAGGCAAAAACCTGAGGGAAATCCTACCCGGAAGTGCTGTTTCCTGAAAGCTCTCTGTTCCATTGCCTGCCTGCGCTCCATTTAAAGGGATATCAACCAGATTCCTTTTCCTATGGCTTCCCCATGGTGTTCTTTTGAAAAATTAGCGAGAAAGATCAGATTGTATGGCTGGGTGCCAGCAGTATTTTCCATGCACAACAGCTTGGAGCAGACATTTTCTCTCTCTCTCCTATTGAAGAAGCTACAGTCCCGGTTGAAATATTATCGATTATATTTTGTAAAAACAACGTGAGGATTGATTATAAAAAAACGTTTGACATGTTTCTACGAATTTAACGGATACTATTTGGAATTTTCGTCTGCGCCGTCGTGGCGGTTTGAGCCTTTGGATTTCTGAACAAAACGCGCCAAGCAAATGGAGGTATTTTGGATATAAAAAATAATATTTATGGAACAAAATTAAAATTTATTATGTAACTGGGAGTCTCATGAGTGCAAACATCCAAAGAAGATCAAAGGTAAGCGATTAATTTTATTGCTTTTCTGACTTTCGTGACCAATCTACTTGGCTGCTGGATGTGTTGTCTACTGAGAGAGATGTCCTTGCATAAACGTTTGGTATGCTTTCGCCGAAAAGCTTTTTTGAAATCTAACACGCCAGGTGGATTAACAACAAGCTAAACTGTGTTTTGGTATGTTGCATTTGTGATTTCATGAAAATGAAATATTTTTAGTAATTTAATTTTAATTTGGCACTCTGCAATTCAGCGGATATTGAGGAAAATGATCCCGCAAACGGTATGGGTGCATCAAGAATTCATCAGATTCCCATTTATGTATTTTACAAGCTATGGCACACACTATTTTACATACAACAGGTTTTAAAGGGAAGAAAGAGTAAGATCTGCTTCATATTTTCATTTTTGCCCTGGAAAAAATATTGGTATGGTCCCTGCCCTATTTTTATCTCTCTATTCTCTCTTTTTCTCCCTGAGGCGTGAGCGCTGACCTGTCCAGCTACTGAGGTGAAGCACCATGGGAGCAGCTGCGACACGGGTCCGCGAGACCTGGCGGGCTGTCCTCAAATGCCTGCCTGCCCGAACGCTCACTCACCTACCCACCCACATTTCTTTACATATTCCAGGTATAAAATGAGATAAACTTCAGGAGCCACATACAAACTCTAAGTGAATCCCATGATAATGCCTGGGTGAATCCCATGATAATGCCTCTATTGTGTGGATTACCAGGAACTTTGCTTTAACGTGTTACTTATGGCCTCTGTCTGTATAGTGTTTAATTTATTATTCTTTATTTATTAAGGGAAAAGCCATTGACACCATGTCACAATAATACAGTGGCACAACACAGTGGCACAACACAGTGGCACAACACAGTGGCACAACACAGTGGCACAACACAGTGGCACAACATAGTGGCACAACACAGTGGCACAACACAGTGGCACAACATAGTGGCACAACATAGTGGCACAACACAGTGGCACAACACAGTGGCACAACACAGTGGCACAACATAGTGGCACAACACAGTGGCACAACACAGTGGCACAACACAGTGGCACAACAT
Organism: Oncorhynchus nerka; assembly: GCF_034236695.1. NCBI lineage: Eukaryota > Metazoa > Chordata > Actinopteri > Salmoniformes > Salmonidae > Oncorhynchus > Oncorhynchus nerka. Next base: position 15,938,235 of record NC_088402.1, read on the forward strand.
AGTGGCACAACATAGTGGCACAACACAGTGGCACAACACAGTGGCACAACACAGTGGCACAACATAGTGGCACAACACAGTGGCACAACACAGTGGCACAACATAGTGGCACTATCCACCCACTCAACCACACAACCAGAAAACCCTGCAATCTTCCTCTAAACACACAAGCTCAAACTAATTCAGTACTTTTAAAAAGCTTTTTGTTTATTCACCCAATAAACTTTTTAATGCATTTGTATTTATTTTTTATTTATTTTTTGCTCAATTATGCCATCTAGGCCCCTGTGGGACCGTCGGGGCCAAATTACAGGGAGTTTAACAAATGACACATGTGCGGCTTCTGAGGCTTTCACTGTGGTGACAGATCTTCATTAAAAAAATAAGAATGCCATTGTTTATGCGTCAGCTCATTAGAATACACACTCTCTGTTTATTACCACGTGTCTTTGTGATAATGTGATTATTTGCAAGTGTAATGTGGTGGTGGATGGAGGGATGAGAGAGGAGATAAAAAATAAAAGGAGAGTACGATGGTGGGGGTTTGGAGTAAGAAGGAATGATGGAGTTGAAGGACGAAGGTAAAAGGATATATGGAGGGAGGGCAGGAGAACGGGAGTTATACTTTCGCGGTGTGCGTCAAGCAAGGGAAAGATTGACTGAGGAAGAGTTTTAGGGGTGGTGTGCAGCGAGAGAGGGAAGAAGGGAGAGAGGGATGGAGGAGAGAGGAAAGAAGGGAGAGAGGGATGGAGGGAGAGAGGGAAGAAGGGAGAGAGGGATGGAGGGAGAGAGGGATGGAGGGAGAGAGGGAAGAAGGGAGAGAGGGATGGAGGAGAGAGGGAAGAAGGGAGAGAGGGATGGAGGGAGAGAGGGAAGAAGGGAGAGAGGGATGGAGGGAGAGAGGGAAGAAGGGAGAGAGGGATGGAGGGAGAGAGGGAAGAAGGGAGAGAGGGAAGAAGGGAGAGAGGGATGGAGGAGAGGAAAGCGCTGAATGGATAATGATGTGTTTAATTTGGAAAACAGGCCATTACAGGAAGTCTACAGCAGAGACTAGGGTCAAAGCTTCCTATGGGATTGGACATAGATTGTTTCCGGACGATTAGGCAAATTACCCGTTACAAATGTGTGTTTGGAAACAAACAACAGCAGAATTTGCAAGAGTAGTGATTAATGAAATAATGGAGTTGTTTGGGGACACATTCTAAAGGCCAGATAGAATAAATAGTTCAAAGTGATTTAAATAGACTATTAGACTATGTTCTGTAGCTGGAAACACTGTTTTACACGTTTAGAGGGAACAAGACAGTAAGACTGCTCTGTGGTTGGAACAAGACAGTAAGACTGGTCTGTGGCTGGAACAAGACAGTAAGACTGGTCTGTGGCTGGAACAAGACAGTAAGACTGGTCTGTGGTTGGAACAAGACAATGAGACTGGTCTGTGGCTGGAACAAGACAATGAGACTGGTCTGTGGCTGGAACAAGACAATGAGACTGGTCTGTGGCTGGAACAAGACAATGAGACTGGTCTGTGGCAGGAACAAGACAATGAGACTGGTCTATGGCTGGAACAAGACAATGAGACTGGTCTGTGGCTGGAACAAAACAATGAGACTGGCCTGTGGCTGGAACAAGACAGTAAGACTGGTCTGTGGTTGGAACAAGACAATGAGACTGGTCTGTGGCTGGAACAAGACAATGAGACTGGTCTGTGGCTGGAACAAGACAATGAGACTGGTCTGTGGCTGGAACAAGACAATGAGACTGGTCTGTGGCTGGAACAAGACAATGAGACTGGTCTGTGGCAGGAACAAGACAATGAGACTGGTCTGTGGCTGGAACAAAACAATGAGACTGGCCTGTGGTTGGAACAAGACAATGAGACTGGTCTGTGGCTGGAACAAGACATTAAGACTGGTCTGTGGCTGGAACAAGACAGTAAGACTGGTCTGTGGTTGGAACAAGACAATGAGACTGGTCTGTGGTTGGAACAAGACAATGAGACTGGTCTGTGGCTGGAACAAGACAATGAGACTGGTCTGTGGCAGGAACAAGACAACAAGACTGGTCTGTGGCAGGAACAAGACAATAAGACTGGTCTGTGGCAGGAACAAGTCAATAAGACTGGTCTGTGGCTGGAACAAGACAGTAAGACTGTTCTGTGGCAGGAACAAAACAATGAGACTGGTCTGTGGCTGGAACAAGACATTAAGACATTTATGTTGCTGGAACAAGACAATAAGACTGTTCTGTGGCAGGAACAAGACAATGAGACTGGTCTGTGGCTGGAACAAGACATTAAGAAATGTATGTTGCTGGAACAAGACAATAAGACTGTTCTGTGGCAGGAACAAGACAGTAAGACTGGTCTGTGGCTGGAACAAGAGAATAAGACTGGTCTGTGGCTGGAACAAGACAATAAGACTGGTATGTGGTTGGAAAAAGACAGCAAGACTGGTATGTGGCTGGACACATTGTTGTACTTGTTTAGAGGGAACAAGACAATAAGACTATTCTGTGGCTGGAACAAGATAATAAGACTGGTCTGTGGCTGGAACAAGACAACGAGACTGTTCTGTGCCAGGAACAAGACAATGAGACTGTTCTGTGGCAGGAACAAGACAGTAAGACTGTTCTGTGGCAGGAACAAGACAGTAAGACTGGTATGTGGCTGGACACATTGTTGTACTTGTTTAGAGGAGAACAAGACAATAAGTCAGATGGACCATGAACTATTGTATTAGAAAAAGTGTTATTTTACCCAGTTTGGGATTAAAGAGCAATGAAACATTTAAGCAATAAGGCATGACAACCCAGAGAATATTGTGAAACTCATAGCTAAAGGTTGTTCTTAGTCATGAAGTTGTGTGTTATTCACCATAATTAAATGATTTGAGAGCCTTATTGCTTTTGTAAAATTCTAACCAACATCCATAAAAAAAAACTTTCACATGAATTCAATTAAACATTTGATTTTATAGAGTACATCAATTTGATTTAATTCTTCAACTAGACAATTTAGTCCAGAAAAAAAACAGTCGATAGTTCTATTAGCATTGTTGCTAGACAGAAAACCCAACATGCAATGTTTATACAAATCCCTGCTGATGCAAAACAAGATGCTAGGCTAGCAGCAAGGGGAAATAATATATGTATATATGTATTTTGAATGTGTAGATAAAGTGTCACGCCCTGACCTTAGAGAGCCTTTTTATTCTCTATTCTGGTTAGGTCGGGGTGTGACTAGGGTGGGTAATCTAGGTTGTTTTATTTCTATGTTGGCCTGGTATGGTGTCCAATCAGAGGCAGCTGTTTAGCATTGTCGCTGATTGGGGATCATATTTAGGCAGCCATTTTCCCACTGTATTTTGTGGGATCTTGTTTATGTGTACTTGCCTGTGAGCACTCCATAGCTTCAGGTGTAGTTTGCTCTTTATTGTTTTTTTGTGCTGTTCACTTCTAATAAAATGTCGAACCGATTTCACGCTGCGCTTTGGTCCGAATGTTATAACGACGATCGTGACAGAAGATCCCAACACACCAAAACCAAGCAGCGTGCCCAGGAGGAGAAGGTATCCTGGACATGGGAGGAGATCAAGGAGGAGAAGATATCCTGGACTTGGGAGGAAATAATGGGAGGACACGAAATCCTTCCTTGGAAGCCGACGCAAGGAGAGAAGGGAAGATAGCGATGACGCCGGGGTTCGCGGCCACAACGAAAGCCCAAAGAACAGCCCCAGATTTTGGGGGGGCACACGGGGTGGTACACGGGGTGGTCGGCGGAGCCGAGGAGTGAACCAGAGCCAATCTGGGAGGAGATGGAGAAATTGGAGGAGAGTGAACGGAGAGACTCAGACTGTCATTGAGTTGATGGATAAATTGAAGGAGAGAGAAATGAGAGTTGTTGTGTTGGTGTATGATGCACGACATTCGCACTAAGGAGCGTGTCATCAGTTCGATGCCACCTGAGTCAGTTCTCCGTATTCGTCCTGAGGAGCGTGCTAGCTGTCTGGTAAAATCTGTGCCGGCTCCACGCACCAGGTCTCCAGTACGCCTCCACAGCCCAGTACGTCCTGTGCCAGCTCCACCCACTAGGCCTCCGGTGCGCTTTCCCAACCCGGTACGTCCTGTGTCAGCTCCTCGCACTTGCCCTGAAGAGTGTGTCACCTTAGTCCGGTACCAAATGTGCCGGCTCCACCCACTAGGCCTCCAGTGCGCCTCCCCAGTCCGGTACGTCCTGTGCCTACTCCTAGCGCTCGCCCTGAAGTGCGTGTCACCAGTCCGGTTCCACCTGTGCCGGCTCCACGCACTAGGCCTCTAGTGCGCCTTCCCAGTCCGGTGCATCCTGTGCCTGCTCCTCGCACTCGCCCTGAGGTGCATGTCACCAGTCCAGTGCCGCCTGTGCCGGCTCCACGCACCAGGCTTCCGGTGACGGTCCCCAGTCCAGAGCTTCCGGCGACGGTCTCCAGTCCAGAGCTTCCGGGGACGGTCCCCAGTCCAGAGCATCCTGCGACAGTCCCGAGTCCAGAGCTTCCGGCGATGGTTCCCAAGGCCGGAGGCTTCTTCTGCGCCGGTGCCCAGTCCAGGTACGGCGATCAACTCAGCTCCATTGTCGGAGCCTTCATATGGGGCGGTGCCTGGTCCGGGTGTGCCATTCAACCCAGCACCATGGCTGGGGTCCTCCTCTACGCTGAGGACCAGTCCGACCAGTACTGTCACGCCCTGAACTTAGAGAGCCTTTTTATTCTCTATTTTACATCGGGTGTGACTAGGGTGGGTAATCTAGGTTGTTTTATTTCTATGTTGGCCTGGTATGGATCCCAATCAGAGGCAGCTGTTTAGCTGGGGATCATATTTAGGCAGCCATTCGGGCCCTCATACCACCCTCGTGGAGTCTTTTTCTGACCGTTTGAGCAGACACATGCACATTTGTGGCCTGCTGGAGGTCATTTTGCAGGGCTCTGGCAGTGCTCCTCCTGCTCATCCTTGCACAAAGGCGGAGGTAGCGGTCCTGCTGCTGGGTTGTTGCCCTCCTACGGCCTCCTCCATGTCTCCTGATGTACTGGCCTGTCTGCTGGTAGCGCCTCCATGCTCTGGACACCTCACTGACAGACACAGCAAACCTTGCCACAGCTCGCATTGATGTGTCATCCTGGATGACCTGCATTACCTGAGCCACTTGTGTGGGTTGTAGACTCTGTCTCATGCTACCGCTAGAGTGAAAGCACCACCAGCATTCAAAAGTGACCAAAACATCAGCCAGGAAGCATAGGAACTGAGAAGTGGCCTGGTCACCACCTGCAGAACCACTCCTTTATTGGGGGTGTCTTGTTAAATGCCTATAATTTCCACACGTTGTCTATTCCATTTGCACAACAGCATGTGAAATGTATTGTCAATCAGTGTTGCTTCCTAAGTGGACAGAAGTGTGATTGACTTGGAGTTACATTGTGTTGTTTAAGTGTTCCCTTAATTTTTTTGAGCAGTGTATATTTTTTGTGCGGTTCACTGCTAATAAAATGTCGAACCGATTTCACGCTGCATTTTGGTCCGAATGTTATTACGACGATCATGACATAAAGTTTATGAATGCCTGGCTGGGCTGTGGGGCAGTCAATGGCAGTGATAAATCAAATGAAACGTTTCACATAATTGTCTGTGGATTAGCATGAATAACTGACAGCTAAAATCCAATCAGCATCCAGGATTCCAAAAGACCTGTTTTATAATATGCCTTATAATTATTATGCTCTAATTCCTGTGGCCAACAAAATTCTGTATTGACATGGGTTATTAGGAAACTTTATCGCCACACAATTGTGAATGAAATTTGGGCAAGATTAAACCAAACCTACAGTTTAAGAAAATATTCTAGTCAGAGCTGCCTTCTCACCAGGTTTGTATTACGTAAGCAGCGAGGCAAACAAGGCAGCCTACCTCTGTGGTATAACCCATTACAAAGACTTCCAAATATAGATCTAGAAAGTGATGACACGCTCTCACTAGTGAAATGGAGAGCCTCTGAGAGTACAAGCTGAAAATTTGGCAGCGCACTCATCAGACACAAACAACTGAGGTGAGGGATCTCTTGGCTCTCTAATCCATGCCAGTGTGTGTATCTATCCGTGGTAAGTGCATGTGTGTGTATGCACTTTCTCAGTTTTATGTGTGTGTGTGTGTGTGTGTGTGTGTGTGTGTGTGTGTGTGTGTGTGTGTGTGTGTGTGTGTGTGTGTGTGTGTGTGTGTGTGTGTGTAGGTGTGTGTAGGTGTGTGTAGGTGTGTGTGTGCAAGTCCCTCTATAAGCATGTGTGTGTGAAGTTGTTGTCTTCAATGCAGATCACACCACTGTACCCACCAAGAGGTAATTAGTGGAAGCTTTGAAAGCCACAGCTCGGTCCTTATGGGGTCATTATTTTGATGCTAATTTTACTCAACAATACACCAAAAAGAGTTTGGCAGGCAGGCAACTTTGACAGGGAGAGAACAACAGTGAGAAAGTGCTGATTAGGGTTTTAATTGGAATAGCAGGGTGACAAACTTTTATAAGTGACTCAAGTGATATATTTTCTGATTGGGGTCATATTAAGTGTGAAGAGAATGATTTTAGGGAACATAATTTGGTTAATTAAGTAAGAAAAATGGGTCACGCTTTAAATGAAGTTCAGCTTATAAAGCATTCATAAAGCCTTCATAAACACTACGTAAATATATTTAAAAAACTATCTATAACTGCATGTCATACTTCCAAAAAGAGTTCATAAATGTGCCATGTGACCTAATCACCAAAGTCAAATGATACATAACCCACTATGTCAAATGTGACACAAACCTGTGCTTTATAATGGTGGCGTAAGCACTGCTTAACAAAGGCCTTGTAAATCTTATTAAATTGAGGCTTCACAAAGCATTTATAACCCTGTCATGTGTCTTGGTAGAGCATTGAAATTATAAACTGTTTGGTAAATTGTATATATTACATTATATTACTCTAAAATATGTATAGGATGGCCCAACCTCTTTCCCTCTTGCGTGCATAGTCATGTTGGATCTGACCTTTAACCTTCCACAAAATGCTGTGCTGCAGGATGACACACAGTCATGCACAGCAAAAAAAACATTGGTAGGGCCTTTTAAATCTGTCACTCCCTAAACTTAGAGATCCTTTTCATTCTCTATTTTCGTTAGGTCAGGGTGTGACTAGGGTGGGTAGTCTGTGTTTTCTATTTCTTTGTTGGCCTGGTAGGTTCCCAATCAGAGGCAGCTATAGCTGTCTATAGTTGTCTCTGATTGGGGATCATATTTAGGCAGCATTTCCCACCTGTTGTTTGTGGGATCTTGTTTTTGTGTAGTACCTGTGTAGTACCTTCTTCATGTTTCGTTTATTCTGTATTGTTTTGGTGAGTTTCGATAAATAAACATGTGGAACTCTACGCACGCTGCACCTTGGTCAATTTATTCTAACAACGAGCGTGACAGAAGATCCCACCCCCACGGACCAAGCAGCGTGCCCAGGAGGAGCAGGGATCCTGGGCCTGGGAGGAAAGCCAGGAGTGGAGGACATCCTGGACGTGGGACGAAATCATGGCAGGAGACAGAAGCCTGCCATGGAAGCAGGCGGAGGCAGCGAAGGAGCAACAACAACGACGCCGGGTAACGCGGCCACAAAGACAACCCAAAGGACAGCCCACAAATGTTTTTGTTGGAGGGGGCACACGGTGTAGTCTGCGGAGCCGAGGTGTGAACCAGAGACAACCTGGGAGGAGGTAGAGAGGTGGTCGGTCGACCCAGGGAGAGTGCCAGAGCCCGCCTGGGAGTCAATAGAACAGTGTGAGGAGGGATACCAGAGAATGGAGTTGGCGAGGAGTATGCGGCAATGCAGGAAGAGCGTGTCACCAGTCCGGTGCAATCTGTGCCGGTCCCACGCATCAGGCCTCCAGTGCGCCTCCCCAGTCCGGTATGTCCTGTGTCCCCTCCTCGTATTCGCCCTGAAGCATGTGTCCCCTTTCCGGTACGTTCTGTGCCTGCTCCTCGCACTCGCCCTGAAGTGCATGTCACCAGTCCGGTACCACCAGTGCCGGCCCCACGCACCAGGCTTCCTGCGACGACCTCCAGTCCAGGGCTTCCTGCGACGACCCCCAGTCCAGAGCCTCCAGCGAGGGTTCCTAGTCCAGAGCCTCCTGCAAAGGTTCCCAGTCCAGAGCCTCCGGTGACGGTTCCCAGTCCAGAGCCTCCAGCGAGGGTTCGCAGTCCAGAGCCTCCAGCGAGGATTCCCAGTCCAAATCCTCCAGCGAGGGTTCCCAGTCCAGCTTCCAGCGAAGGTTCGCAGTCCAGAGCCTCCAGCGAGGGTTCCCAGTCCAGAGCCTCCAGCGAGGGTTCCCAGTCCAGAGCCTCCAGCAAAGGGTTCGAAGTCAAGAGCCTCCAGCGAGGGTTCCCAGTCCAGAGCCTCCAGCGAGGGTTCGCCGTCCAGAGCCTCCAGCGAGGGTTCGCAGTTCAGAGGCTCCAGTGGGGGTTCGCAGTGCAGAGCCTCCGGCGACGGTCTGCAGCCCGGAACCTCCGGCGATGGTGCACGGTCCGGGACCTCCAGCAACGGTTCGCAGTCCGGAGCCTCCAGTGAGGATCCATGGCCCAGAGCCTCCAGTGATAATCCATGGCCCGGAGCTTCCAGTGATGATCCATGGCCCAGAGCCTCTAGAGACAGTTCCCAGACCGGAGCCTCCAGCGGGGGTTCCCAATCCGGACCCTCCGGCGATGATCCACTGCCGGTGACGATCCACTATCCAGAGTCCCCGGCGACGATCTATGGTCCGGAGTTCCCGGCAACAATCTACATTCCGGAGTTAAAAAATGTACCCTCTTGGAACTGCCACTCCCGGATCCGAGAGAATTGTAATCAACTGACACTAATTAGCATAACGCGACAGACAAAAAATATTACTAGAAAATATTCATATTCATGAAATCACAAGTGAAATATATTGAAACACAGCTTAGCCTTTTGTTAATAATCACCCTGTCATCTCAGAATTTGAAATTATGCTTTACAGCCAAAGCAAGACAGGCATTTGTGTAAGTTTATTGATAGTCTAGCATAGCATTATGCCTAGCTAGCAGCAGGCAGCTTGGTCACGAAAATCAGAAAAGCAATCAAATTAAATAATTTACCTTTGATGAGCTTTGGTTGTTTTCACTCACGAGACTCCCAGTTAGATAGCAAATGTTCCTTTTTTCCATAAAGATTCTTTTTGTAGCCAAAATAGCTCCGTTTCTTCTTCACGTTTGGCTGAGAAATCGACCGGAAATTGCAGTCACGACAACGCCGAAAAATATTCCAAATTAGATCCATAGTATCGACAGACACATGGCAAACGTTTTTTATAATCAATCCTCAGGGTGTTTTTCAAATATCTATTCGATAATATATCAACTGGATCAGTTGCTTTCTTAGTAGGAAAGAGAGAAACAATGGCCGCATTTGTCTATTACGCACAAATCACTCTGAGAGTCACCAGGTGACCACTTATGCAATGTTGTCGCTCACGCTCATTTTTCAAAATAAAAGCCTGAAACGGTGTGTTGTGACACTAGACACATTAGGCACATATCCCTTTCACTGCTCAATAGGGACGCATAGGAACGCAGAGGTTTCTAAATAAGAGTCACTTCCTGATTGGATTTTTCTCAGGCTTTCGCCTGCAATATCAGTTCTGTTATACTCACAGGCAATATTTTTACAGTTTTGGAAACGTTAGAGTGTTTTCTATCCTAAGTTGTCAATTATATGCATATTCTATTATCTGGTCCTGAAAAATAGCCCGTTTACTTTGGGAACATTATTTTTCCAAAAACGAAAATATAGTGCCCCCTAGTTTCAAGAGGTTAATAGAAGGCAGCCTACCTCTGTTAATTTTTTTAAAATAGAAAAACAACATTTTATTTTCTGTGTTCATAACAAAACTTAAATTACACCAAGGTATGACTTTTGAGGTCTGGGATTTTTTATTTATTTGTTATATATATTTTTGACCGTAGTTTTCCTTTAATTCAGTGAGCATGCCCTGCAATGTTGTTTGGTTAGGTTTTCTGTAGCACAGTACAAGCATGTTATGATAATGTATTCAATGATTCTCATTGTGGCTGCCAATGGAATGGGTGGGGTACAAGGCCAACCACACTTCATATTATTCAGAGCCCCATGAAATGACACCATATATCCATTCTACAGACCCTACTGAGTATTCCGTACAATACTTTTACTGTGGCATCCAGAATAGTTCTTGCTCTCAGCCAATATGTACAGCATTCCATATACAATGATTCGCATTGGGGGCCTTTATTTGACCTTGGAACATTATTTAAAATCCCAATTTTATGCAAATGTCAATTAAATTTGAACAAATATGAATCACTGTTCATATTCAGACAATTATTTTATATATACATATATCATTAATAAATACAGGTTATTGACTACTATTACGACGGGGACTTTTATTTTGAAAAGTGACTTTCTTTTAGAACAAATTTACATGTTCCTCGGTACACAAACACACACACAACACAAAACATGCTATTCCTTGTGGTGCTGGGCCCAGTCAGGTCTTTGAAACATTCACCCACTTAATATAAGGCATTTATGAATCTGTTATGAATGACCAAAGGTGTCTCACTTCAAAATAAGTATTACGGGACACTACATGAAGTGTCAATAAATAGGTTATTAACGTTCTGCTGATTTATGAAGGTTTCCTCATGATCCACCGGTTACTGTAGTGTGTGACAGGTATTTAAATGGTTGATAGACCAGTATAGCTTGCGTTTGAGTGTGTCAGAACCAAGTTGATTTGGAGTAGTCTAACCTGATACTACCGCACCAGGTATTCCTCTCCTGTTCCTATACTGGAGAACAGGGCTTGATTACAATGGTGGCAAAAGACCTGACTGGGCCCAGCACTGCACGGTATGACTTGTTTTTGTTGTTTGTTTTGCGTGTTAGTGTACTGAGGAACATGTAACTTGGTTCCAGAAGAAAGAAACTTTCAATTGCTTTAGGTTGGGAGGTAAGTGCTTCTTCGTGTAATGTCGTCTCAGGCTATTGCACAGAGAGCGCATACTGTATAAGCCTCCGATATCAACCATTCAAAGTTGGCCTTAGTGGGAGTCACCATATAATTCTATAGGAGTAACTTTACTGAGTAAAGTATTTGTCATCGTCACTAGTTTAACACAGTCAAAACGTGATAATTATGGCTAAACCATTCCCATTACCACAAGTTATCTTCTTAAAATGTGATTTTAAACTAACCCTTGGGTGGTAGTGTCTGAGAATGAGATGATGTGTAATGTGACTTCACTTTAACCGCATGCCATCCTTGGACCCAACATGTCACCCTTTATAAAGCACATGTTTATATCATATTCCATATATAGTGGTGATTGTCACACAGGTATACCCCATTTATGAACCCTTTATAAAGCATGACATACAGTTGTAGATGTTTTGTAATACCTTTATGTAGTGCAGGCATTATGAAGGCCTTATCAAGCCTTTATAAACTGAACGTCATTTAAAGCCCTATAAATGTTTCTTTCCCCAGGAATCTTCGCTGAATGGACAATAAGCAGCATCCCTCAGATATGAGTTCATCTAGTTAATTAAAGATACATGTTTATTAGGTTGTTGTTACAAGACTAAAAATAGGACAAAAAAACAATAATAACTAAGAACAAGGACTAAAAATAATCTGTGCAAATATGTGTCTACTTTCTTCAAGCTGGGAGTTTGATGCTAGTTCCCAATTCATCGGCGTGCTGTTTAATTATTATTATTTTTGTTGTTGTGAACCTTCATGTGCCTTCATTTCAAACTCGTATATGATCTATCAATATGAATAAATGTTTTTAATTACAAGCCTAGTTTAGCCAAGGAGAAAAACAGGATCATTCCTGGCTAGCCATGATCGGATGAGGTAATGGAGGGGCTGGACATGCCGAGAGATGATTCCTGATGATTGGTTTGTCATTTCACAGGCTTCTGCCGATAACAGAAGGGGGGATTTCCTGATCAGCACAGATATTCTTGGCTAGCGCTGATTTTGGAAAGATATACAGTGCCCTCTGAAATAATTCACACGCCCTTGACTTTTTCCACGTTTTATTATGTTACAGCCTGAATTTAAAATGGATCAAACGTAGATATGTTTTGTCACTGGCCTACACACAACACCCGATAATGTCAAAGTGGAATTATGTTTTCAGCATGTTTACTAGAGGAAAAATGAGGAAAAACTGGTTCAGTCTGCTATCCACCAGACACCGGGAGTTTAATTCACCTTTCAGATGGACAGTAACCTAAAACACAAGGCCAATCAACAGTGGAGTTGCTTACCAAGAAGACATTGAATGTTCCCTAATGGCCGAGTTATAGTTTAGACTTAAATCTACAGTTAAAAAATACCTGAAAATGGTTATCTAGCAACGATCAACAACCAATTTGACAGAGCTTGAAGAATTTTTAAGATGTGTGGAAAGCTCTTGAAAGCATTCCCAGAAAGACTCACAGCTGTAATCGCTGCTAAAGGTGGTTCTGCAAAGTATTGACTCAGGGGTGTGAATATTTACGTAAATGAGATATTTCTGTATTTATTTTCATAAATTTGAAAAAAATGTAAAAAAACATATTTAATCATGTTTTTTTATTCAGGCAGTAACACAACAAAATGTTAAATAAGTCAAGGGGTATGAATACTTTCAGAAAGCTCTGTAGTTATGGACAACTACTGCAAGTGAGACTAAATGTGTTTGTGTGTGTGTGATGATTGGCAAGGGGGGGGAAGGGGACCAACTCACAGTGAGAAAGGACATCCACACACACAGACACTAATAATAATAATAGTAATAGTAATAATGTCACATGGAATGACGCTGGAGAGACGAAGCAGGTACGAGGAGTAAAACATTTAATAAATAACGGACTTGGAACGAGACAGGAACGTCGTCAGCAAACAGGAAACACAAAGAAAAGACCATCAATGCAGCAGTGGGGAACAGAGCTGGGGAACTGACACATATAGGGGAGGTTATAACAGGTGGTGAGTGAGTCACATATAGGGGAGGTTATAACAGGTGGTGAGTGAGTCACATATAGGGGAGGTTATAACAGGTGGTGAGTGAGTCACATATAGGGGAGGTTATAACAGGTGGTGAGTGAGTCACATATAGGGGAGGTTATAACAGGTGATGAGTGAGACACATATAGGGGAGGTTATAACAGGTGATGAGTGAGACACATATAGGGGAGGTTATAACAGGTGGTGAGTGAGACACATATAGGGGAGGTTATAACAGGTGATGAGTGAGTCACATATAGGGGAGGTTATAACAGGTGATGAGTGAGACACATATAGGGGAGGTTATAACAGGTGTTGAGTGAGTCACATATAGGGGAGGTTATAACAGGTGGTGAGTGAGTCACATATAGGGGAGGTTATAACAGGTGATTAGTGAGTCACATATAGGGGAGGTTATAACAGGTGATTAGTGAGTCACAATTAGGGGAGATTATAACAGGTGATTAGTGAGTCACATATAGGGGAGGTTATAACAGGTGGTGAGTGAGTCACATATAGGGGAGGTTATAACAGGTGTTGAGTGAGTCACATATAGGGGAGGTTATAACAGGTGTTGAGTGAGACACATATAGGGGAGGTTATAACAGGTGTTGAGTGAGTCACATGTAGTGGAGGTTATAACAGGTGTTGAGTGAGTCACATATAGGGAAGGTTATAACAGGTGTTGAGTGAGTCACATATAGGGGAGGTTATACCAGGTGTTGAGTGAGACACATATAGGGGAGGTTATAACAGGTGTGGAGTGAGTCACATATAGGGGAGGTTATAACAGGTGTTGAGTGAGTCACATATAGGGGAGGTTATAACAGGTGATGAGTGAGTCACATATAGGGGAGGTTATAACAGGTGATGAGTGAGGCACATATAGTGGAGGTTATAACAGGTGATTAGTGAGTCACATATAGGGGAGGTTATAACAGGTGATGAGTGAGTCACATATAGGGGAGGTTATAACAGGTGTTGAGTGAGGCACATATAGTGGAGGTTATAACAGGTGATGAGTGAGTCACATATAGGGGAGGTTATAACAGGTGATGAGTGAGGCTCATTTAGGGGAAGTTATAACAGGTGATTATTGAGGCACATATAGGGGAGGTTATAACAGGTGATGAGTGAGACACATATAGGGGAGGTTATAACAGGTGTTGAGTGAGTCACATATAGGGGAGGTTATAACAGGTGTTGAGTGAGGCACATATAGTGGAGGTTATAACAGGTGATGAGTGAGTCACATATAGGGGAGGTTATAACAGGTGATGAGTGAGTCACATATAGGGGAGGTTATAACAGGTGATGAGTGAGGCACATATAGTGGAGGTTATAACAGGTGATTAGTGAGTCACATATAGGGGAGGTTATAACAGGTGATGAGTGAGTCACATATAGGGGAGGTTATAACAGGTGTTGAGTGAGGCACATATAGTGGAGGTTATAACAGGTGATGAGTGAGTCACATATAGGGGAGGTTATAACAGGTGATGAGTGAGGCTCATTTAGGGGAAGTTATAACAGGTGATTATTGAGGCACATATAGGGGAGGTTATAACAGGTGATGAGTGAGACACATATAGGGGAGGTTATAACAGGTGTTGAGTGAGTCACATATAGGGGAGGTTATAACAGGTGTTGAGTGAGGCACATATAGTGGAGGTTATAACAGGTGATGAGTGAGTCACATATAGGGGACGTTATAACAGGTGATGAGTGAGGCACATTTAGGGGAAGTTATAACAGGTGATTATTGAGGCACATATAGGGGAGGTTATAACAGGTGATGAGTAAGTCACATATAGGGGAGGTTATAACAGGTGATGAGTGAGACACATATAGGGGAGGTTATAACAGGTGATGAGTTAGGCACATATAGGGGAGGTTATAACAGGTGATGAGTGAGTCACATATAGGGGAGGTTATAACAGGTGATGAGTGAGACACATATAGGGGAGGTTATAACAGGTGTTGAGTGAGTCACATATAGGGGAGGTTATAACAGGTGTTGAGTGCATCACATATAGGGGAGGTTATAACAGGTGTTGAGTGAGGCACATATAGTGGAGGTTATAACAGGTGTTGAGTGAGTCACATATAGGGGAGGTTATAACAGGTGTTGAGTGAGTCACATTTAGGGGATGTTATAACAGGTGATGAGTGAGTCACATATAGGGGAGGTTATAACAGGTGTTGAGTGAGTCACATATAGGGGAGGTTATAACAGGTGTTGAGTGAGTCATGTAGAGGGGAGGTTATAACAGTTGATGAGTGAGGCACAGGGGAGGTAATACAGGTGTTGAGTGAGGCACATATAGTGGAGGTTATAACAGGTGATGAGTGAGTCACATATAGGGGAGGTTATAACAGGTGATGAGTGAGGCTCATTTAGGGGAAGTTATAACAGGTGATTATTGAGGCACATATAGGGGAGGTTATAACAGGTGATGAGTGAGACACATATAGGGGAGGTTATAACAGGTGTTGAGTGAGTCACATATAGGGGAGGTTATAACAGGTGTTGAGTGAGACACATATAGGGGAGGTTATAACAGGTGATGAGTGAGGCACATATAGGGGCGGTTTTAACAGGTGATGAGTGAGGCACATATAGGTGAGGTTATAACAGCTGATGAGTGAGGCACATATAGGGGAGGTTATAACAGGTGATGAGTGAGGCACATATAGGGGAGGTTATAACAGGTGATGAGTGAGTCACATATAGGGGAGGTTATAAGAGGTGATGAGTGAGATACATATAGGGGTTATAACAGGTGATGAGTGAGGCACATATAGGGGAGGTTATAACAGGTGTTAATTGAGACACATATAGGGGAGGTTATAACAGGTGATGAGTGAGTCATATATAGGGGAGGTTATAACAGGTGATGAGTGAGTCATATATAGGGGAGGTTATAACAGGTGATGAGTAAGGCAATGGGAGTCCAATATCGCTGATGAGTGACTCCAGGGAACGCAGGTGTGCATAATGGATGACAGGAGTGCATGATGCAGAGCAGCCTGGCGCCCTCAAGCGCCGGGGGGGGGGGGCAAATAATGTTAACGACAATAATAATAATAGTAATAATAACAATAATAATAACAACAATAATAACAATAATATAAATAATTATGATAATAACAATAATAATAATAATAATAACAACAACAATTATTATTATAGTAATAGAGAAGATATGAGAGGAGGGAAGGGTCATGCATGTACATGTCTGTGTGTGTGTATGTTCTTGTGTTTGTCTGTGTGTGTGCATATCGCCTAACCATGTGTGTGTGTGTGTGTGTGTGTGTGTGTGTGTGTGTGTGTGTGTGTGTGCAAGTGTTTTCATATGTGTGTGTCCAGTATTCATGCTTTCTGAGGACATGTGTCTCCATGCTGGGTTACAGGAGTTAATGTGTTTTTGACATTTAGCCTGTGGTGACACACCAGTGTGGGAGGTATGTAAAGCAGATCTTCACCAGGTAAACCAAGACTTTAGCTCAGATATAGTCTGTTTCTAGCAGCGGGGGACTAGTGTGTGTGGGAGTGTGTTTTCTCCACCAAACTAAATGCTGATCAATGTTGAGGAACAGTTTTATGAAAGGCACTCTCAAGGCTGCTCTAGAAGAAGCTGTACATTCTGACATGTACGTATGCGTTCTATTGCTGTTACAAGTGAGAATGAACCTGATTTCATCAAGTCGCAAGTATTTCATTTATGAACAAATCATCAAAATGTTCATAAAAAGTGTTGCTATGAAATGGATTGAATGGAAGTAGGAAACAGGTGTAGTTATAAAGAAGACCAGATGTTTAAATATTCAAATATAACATTATTTTGGAATGTGTACTTGGGCACATCATCTGTTGAGTACTGTTCTCTATACTAACTAGAGGTCGACCGATTAATCGTAATGGCCGATTAATTAGTGCCGATTTCAAGTTTTGGACACCGATTATGGTCGATTACATTGTACTCCACGAGGAGACTGCGTGGCAGGCTGATTACCTGTTATGCGAGTGCAGCAAGGACCTAAGTTAAGGTGCTAGCTAGCATTAAACGTATCTTATAAAAAACAATCAATCTTAACATAATCACTAGTTAACTACACATGGTTGATGATATTACTTGTTTATCTAGCTTGTCCTGTGTTGCATATAATCGATGCGGTGCCTGTTAATTTATCATTGAATCACAGCCTACTTCGCCAAACGGGTGATTTAACAACTGCATTCGTGAAAAAAGCACTGTCGTTGCACCAATATGTACCTAACAATAAACATCAATGCCTTTCTTAAAATCAATACACAAGTATATATTTTTATACCTGCATATTTAGTTAATATTTCCTGCTATCATGAATTTCTTTAAACTAGGGAAATTGTCACTTCTCTTGTGTTCTGTGCAAGCAGAGTCAGGGTATATGCAGCAGTTTGGGGCACCTGGCTCGTTGCGAACTGTGTGAAGAACATTTCTTCCTAACAAAGACCGTAATTAATTTGCCAGAATTTTACATAATTATGACATAACATTGAAGGTTGTGCAATGTAACAGCAATATTTAGACTTAGGGATGCCACCCCGTTAGATAAAATACGGAACGGTTCCGTATTTCACTGAATGAATAAACTATTTGTTTTCGAAATTAGAGTTTCCGGATTTGACCATATTAATGACCTAAGGCTCGTATTTCTGTGTGTTATTATATTATAATTAGGTATATTTGATAGAGCAGTCTGACTGAGCAGTGGTAGGCAGCAGCAGGCTCGTAAGCATTCATTCAAACAACACTTTCCTGCATTTGCCAGCAGCTCTTCGCTGTGCTTTAAGCATTGCGCTGTTTATGCCCATCAACTCCCGAGATAAGGCTGGCAATACTATAGTGCCTATAAAAACATCCAATAGTCAAGGGTATATGAAATACAAATGATATAGAAAGAAATAGTCCTATTATAACTACAGCCTAAAACTTCTTACCTGGGAATATTGAAGACTCATGTTAAAAGGAACCGCCAGCTTTCATGTGTTCTGAGCAAGGAACTTCTCAAGTGTCAGTTGTGCAGAGATGAGGACGGAGTCAGGCGACTAAAATAACATACTTTCTTCTGAAAAAATAATCAGCCAAAAAATCCACGCAGGGATAACAACCCTAACACAAAAGACTAATACAAAACCAGGAACAATCACGCACAAAACATAATGAGAACCAGAGGCTAAAATAGGGAAATAATAATTACATAATGGGAACCAGGTGTATACAATCAAGACATAACAATTGGAAAAAGAAACGTGGATCGATGGCAGCTAGAAAGCCGGTGACGGCGTCGCCAGAACATGGAGAGGCACCAACTTCGGCGAAAGTCGTGACAGAACTTAAACGTTAGCATTTTTACATGGCACATACTGCACTTTTACTTTCCTCTCCAATACTTTGTTTTTGCATTATTTAACCCAAATTGAAAGTGTCATTATTTATTTGAGACTAAATAGATTTTATTGATGTATTATATTAAGTTAAAATAAGTGTTCATTCAGTATTGTTGTAATTGTCATTATTACAAATATATATATATATATGGATATATATATAAAAATATATAAACTGTCCAATTAATCGGTATTGGCTTTTTTTGGTCCTCCAATAATCGGTATCGGTGTTGAAAAATCATAATCGGTCGACCTCTAACACTAACCAACTCCTCTCATTGTTTGAAACCCAAAATGGCAACCTATCCCCATAGTAGTGCACTAGTTTTGAAACTATAAGGAATAGGTCAAAAGTAGTGCAATACATTGAGAATAGTGTGCCATTTAGGATACTGACATACATGCTCTGCTTAATATGAAATAAGAGGTGATTTATAGTTAAAACACCCTTTAAAGTGATAAAGGTTTTGTACAATTTCAATCATGTGCCAAAATGGTCCCCGAAAACTGTGCACAATTGTGTACAACATTATCAGTTTCTTATGATGTGTTAAGTCCCGTACAAAATGTTAAGAATTGGTAGGTGCTTAATTGAGATCCCTTTTAATCTATTTAATCATATCCATTATTCTTGGATGATCATTGATAGTCTCAACATTAGGATTCTGACAGGAGCCATTGATGGAAATTAATTGAAGGAGTCTGAGTTAAGTGTTATGCTAATTGTTATTAATTGATGGTTGTTGAAAAGGGAGGAAATTAGATTAAAAGAGAGTTTTTCGCTTACAGTTATTGACACGTATAATTTTTCCTAATTTATGAGTTTAAAAGTGTTTGTTTTTCATAGTGAGGGAATAATTATTTCAGTATTGTTATGTTCTGTAAGACTTGCAATAAGCAAATAGTCTCATAGAAAACGATATTGATAAGATCACTAAGCCTAATTAGCACGTAAGAATTACATTATTGGATTTCATAGCGTTTATTCATGTTGTTCTTTTGAGCAAGCTGTGTCAGAGACATTTGTTTTCAGATAGCATCATTATTAGGCCCCAGCCAATAACAACAAAGGCTTGATATTGTGCCATAAAAATGGTTCAAACACTGTAAACATAAACACATATAACGCATTTATTAAATTGCCTACATTAATTGCAACCGTCATTTACTAATGTTTATAATTAAACAATACTGGTACCTATATGGCTCTGAGTGAAACAGCCCAGCAGCCTGACTGAACCCTAGTAGCCTGACAAAACCTCAGCAGCCTGACTAAACCCTAGCAGCCTGACAAAACCCCAGCAATCTCAATAAACCTCAACAGCCTGATTAAACTCCAGCAGCCTGACTAAACTCCAGCAGCCTGTCTAAACCCCAGCAGCCTGACTAAACCCTAGCAGCCTGACTAAACTCCAGCAGCCTGTCTAAACCCCAACAGCCTGACTAAACCCTAGCAGCCTGACTAATCCCCAGCAGCCTGACTAAACCCCAGCAGCCTGACTAAACCCTAGCAGCCTGACTAAACTCCAGCAGTCTGACTAAACCCCAGCAGCCTGACTAAACTCCAGCAGCCTGACTAAACCTCAGCATTCTGTCTTAACCTCAGTATCCTGACTAAACCATAGCAGTCTGACTAAATGGAAAGTTCTACCATTTCTACTCACAAATGCCTTTGTATGTCTGTACTGTTTGCTGAATACAACCAACATTATTGATGGATTTTTGTTTTGGCTTGAGACTGCATTCTTATGGGTTGCTTATTTGTGGTGGCTATTTTGAGCTGCCAAGTAGGTGAGGGAGAACAGAAGTTGTGTTGATTCAAAAGAGACAGGTAAACTCGACAGCCTGCCACATGCTGAGGGTAATAGGGGTCCAAATATGCCATGGGCCCCACACACACACACACACACACACACACACACACAAATTTGTTGTGAAGATTGTGTGTCTTTTGACACAAACATTAACTGTACTAGTTCATGCTCTGATCTTGTCTCATCTTGATTACTGTCCAGTAATATGGTCAAGTGCAGCAAAGAAAGACCTAACGAAGGTGGAGCTGACTCAGAACAGAGCAGCACACCTTGCCTGTCATCACCAACATGCATGTCAGTCTGTCCTGGTTGAGGGTTGATGAGAGATTAACTGCTTCTCTTGTAGTTTATTATTAGAAATCATAGTCAAATCAAATAACATTCAGCTCAGACACCCATACATACCCCACAAGACATGTCACCAGGGGTCTCTTCAGACACCCATACATACCCCACAAGACATGTCACCAGGGGTCTCTTCAGACACCCATACATACCCCACAAGACATGCCAAAATGAATTCACAGGCAAGGTACAGTTTCATTCCATTTACTCAAGTAAACAGCAAAATTACCTTAAAAATACTGTATAATTGTGTGTGTGTGTGTATGTGCTTGCGTGTGGGTGTGTATGTGCTTGCGTGTGCATGTGTACTGTATGTGCTTGCGTGTGCGTGTGTGTGTGGCTGTCCCTCTCTGTGTGTGTGTGGCTGTCCCTCTCTGTGTGTGTGTGGCTGTCCCTCTCTGTGTGTGTGGCTGTCCCTCTCTGTGTGTGTGTGGCTGTCTCTCTCTGTGTGTGTGTGGCTGTCCCTCTCTGTGTGTGTGTGGCTCTCCCTCTCTTTGTGTGTGTGGCTGTCCCTCTCTGTGTGTGTGTGGCTGTCCCTCTCTGTGTGTGTGTGGCTGTCCCTCTGTGTGTGTGTGTGGCTGTCCCTCTCTCTGTGTGTGTGGCTGTCCCTCTCTCTGTGTGTGTGTGGCTGTCCCTCTCTGTGTGTGTGTGGCTGTCCCTCTGTGTGTGTGTGTGGCTGTCCATCTCTGTGTGTGTGGCTGTCCCTCTCTGTGTGTGTGGCTGTCCCTCTCTGTGTGTGTGGCTGTCCCTCTCTGTGTGTGTGTGGCTGTCCCTCTCTGTGTGTGTGTGTGGCTGTCCCTCTCTGTGTGTGTGGCTGTCCCTCTCTGTGTGTGTGTGGCTGTCCCTCTCTGTGTGTGTGTGGCTGTCCCTCTCTGTGTGTGTGGCTGTCCCTCTCTGTGTGTGTGTGGCTGTCCCTCTCTGTGTGTGTGGCTGTCCCTCTCTGTGTGTGTGGCTGTCCCTCTGTGTGTGTGTGTGGCTGTCCCTCTCTGTGTGTGTGTGGCTGTCCCTCTGTGTGTGTGTGTGGCTGTCCCTCTCTGTGTGTGTGGCTGTCCCTCTCTGTGTGTGTGTGGCTGTCCCTCTCTGTGTGTGTGTGGCTGTCCCTCTCTGTGTGTGTGGCTGTCCCTCTCTGTGTGTGTGGGCACGCATGTGTTCAACCATGATCAAATATTAAACCAGTCAACTACAGCAAAGTCTAGCCATTGTCCAATGGTTCATTGGATGAGTGTGTGGTGCGTGACTTTAGCACTCAGTTCAAAGCTTCCATTCCTTTGTGGCTTAGGCATTTGATTGGTCATGCAGCAATTGACATAGAATTCTGGTACATAATTCACATGAATTAGAATGGTTGCACTTTACATTTCAGTTGCTCAGTTGTACAGATACATTACATAGAATATCAACTCCATGGTGTTATTACATCCAACATCCCACCCCAGTAGGTAGCCTAGTGGTCAGAGCGTTGGGCCAGTAACCGAAAGGTTGCTGGATAGAATCCCCAAGCTGATAAGGTAAAAATCTATCGTTCTGCCCCCGCGCAAGGCAGTTAACCCACTTTTTCCTGGGCGCCAAAGAAGTGGATGTCAAATATGGCAGCCACCCGCACCTCTCTGATTCAGAGGTGTTTGGTTAAATGCGGAAGACACATTTCAGTTGAATGCATTCAGTTGAAGAACTGACTAGGTACCACTCTTTCCCCAGTAGGTGTATTGAAGCTGGACTACCATTTGAAAGGAAACACTCTGAAGTTTGTGGAAATGTTAAAATGAATGTAGTAGAATATAACACATATGTGTAAAAAAGGTAATTCAAAGAAAAAAACATGCATTTTTTTACCATCATCTTTGCAATGCAAGAGAAAGGCCATAATGTATTATTCCAGCCCAGGTGCAATTTAGATTTTGACCAATAGATGGCAGCAGTGTATGTGCAAAGATTTAGACTGATCCAATGAACCGTTGCATTTCTGTTCAAAATTGTGTATCAAGACTGCCAAAATGTGCCTAATTGGCTTACTTTTCAAGTTCATAACTGTGCACTCTCATCAAACAGCAACATGGTATTATTTCACTGTAATAGCTACTATAAATTGGACAGTGCAGTTAGATTAACAAGAATTTAAGCTTTCTGCAAATATCATATATGTCTATGTCCTGGGGGATTTTCTTGTTACTTACAACCTCATGCTAATCGCATTAGCCTACGTTAGCTCAACCGTCCCACGGGGGACCCACCGATCCTGTAGAGGTTTTAATGGTGAAGCTGTCATGTCCATGTGCGATAATACAACAACAAGAAGTTACCGCAAACACTGTTTTTTTTACCATGATTGTCGACACCCCAGCTCTGCTTCATCAATGAAAACAATAAGTACGTTGGTGGGTCCGACAGTGGTGCCATTTAATATATTACTGATTCCATCTCTAAACTGAATTTCTATAGTTTTTCTACAGGTTCTTTATCTTCAACAACCATGTCCATCTGGGCAATTCCATTCTGGTTACCATAGTAATTGTGATCTCTATCAATTCAATTTCCAGCCTGCTTTGAGCCTAGCCTTGATTGTTAAACCTAGTTTAATCGTTGAATGGGCCTTTCTTAAGAACTTGATTTCACTGATGCCCAAGGAGTCTGCATTCAATGGCATACATACTGTATCTCCTTCAACAAATCCAAAAACTGTACATTTACAAAGATAGGATCTTGAACCCTGGAATGAGGAAATGATTTTAGGCTAGTAAGTGAAGGGAAGGCAAGTCAGTCAAGGGATCACAAAAGGGATCAGTTGATATTGAGTTTGATATCCAATTTTTCCTCATACCATGTTGATACATTGTAGAAGTCCCCATTCAGCTAGTGAGCTAATTGAATAAGCCATGCTTTGAAGTGTGTGTGTGTGTGTCTCAAACAGCATTATTCATACAGTATGTCACAAAAGGAATTATTCAATATCAATCATACTTTAGGCCTGTGTAACATTTAGCTAATTGCTACCCTTATGATAAATTCACTTTGCCTGCTCATCTAGGGAAAAAATGCTGTATCTTTAGTCTGTCTATATAACTCATTTTCATTAACATGCTACTGTTCTGTCCTCACAATGTGTAGACTACAAAGCTTGGCAGACAGCTTACACTCTTCCCACAAAGAATCAGGAGGCATCGGTACCATTAATAATCGTTTGTAGAATATATTTTGTCTGTAAAACTGTAACAGATACAGAAAGGAGAAAATGTATGAGAAAAAGTCACTATATACATTCAAAAAAATCGATCAAAATAAAAACAGCATCTCTATCACGAGTTAGCAACAAGAAAACAAGCCTAGCTAGCCAACATGATAGTGCAGAAACTATGACATTTTACAATCTTAGTGTCCATATAGCTTAATAGCTATGCGTTAGCTCTGTCACGAGAAATATCTGAATACTTAAAATAGCTAGATACATCCAAAAACCAAACAAGCTAAATTCGTCAAAAAACAATAGCTAGCATTCTAGCACACAATGTTAAGTGAATGGACGATAGTTAGGGCACTTAGTTTGGCCATTCTAGCACACAATGTTAAGTGAATGGACGATAGTTAGGGCAATTAGTTTGGCCATTCTAGCACACAATGTTACGTGAAAATACGATAGTTAGGGCAATTAGTTTGGCCATTCTAGCACACAATGTTAAGTGAATGGACGATAGTTAGGGCAATTAGTTTGGCCATTCTAGCACACAATGTTAAGTGAAAGGACGATAGTTAGGGCAATTAGTTTGGCCATTCTAGCACACGATGTTAAGTGAAAGGACGATAGTTAGGGCAATTAGTTTGGCCATTCTAGCACACAATGTTAAGTGAAAGGACGATAGTAAGGGCACTTAGTTTGGCCATTCTAGCACACAATGTTAAGTGAATGGACGATAGTTAGGGCAATTAGTTTGGCCATTCTAGCACACAATGTTAAGTGAATGGACGATAGTTAGGGCAATTAGTTTGGCCATTCTAGCACACAATGTTAAGTGAATGGACGATAGTTAGGGCAATTAGTTTGGCCATTCTAGCACACAATGTTAAGTGAATGGACGATAGTTAGGGCAATTAGTTTGGCCATTCTAGCACACAATGTTAAGTGAAAGGACGATAGTTAGGGCAATTAGTTTGGCCATTCTAGCACACAATGTTAAGTGAAAGGACGATAGTTAGGGCAATGAGTTTGGCCATTCTATCACACAATGTTAAGTGAAAGGACGATAGTTAGGGCACTTAGTTTGGCCATTCTAGCACACAATGTTAAGTGAATGGACGATAGTTAGGGCAATTAGTTTGGCCATTCTAGCACACAATGTTAAGTGAATGGACGATAGTTAGAGCAATTAGTTTGGCCATTCTAGCACACAATGTTAAGTGAAAGGACGATAGTTAGGGCAATTAGTTTGGCCATTCTAGCACACAATGTTAAGTGAAAGGACGATAGTTAGGGCAATGAGTTTGGCCATTCTATCACACAATGTTAAGTGAAAGGACGATAGTTAGGGCACTTAGTTTGGCCATTCTAGCACACAATGTTAAGTGAATGGACGATAGTTAGGGCAATTAGTTTGGCCATTCTAGCACACAATGTTAAGTGAAAGGACGATAGTTAGAGCAATTAGTTTGGCCATTCTAGCACACAATGTTAAGTGAATGGACGATAGTTAGGGCAATTAGTTTGGCATCATCGGAACGTACAAAACTAGAATAAACAGGTAAAAACATAAATATTCTAGAAACACAATTTGAATTAGCAAAAGCATGTTCTAGTAACTCGAAAGAACTTACAGACTTATATTTAAAAACCTCTTTGGGCTAGACGTGCCTCAATCCGGTGAAATTGCAGAGTGCCATATTCAAATGACAGAAATCTTAAAATTAAACATTCATGAAAATACAAGTGTCATAAATCATTTAAAAGCTTAACTTCTTGTTAATCCAGCCACGTTGTCAGATTTCAAAAAGGCTTCACGGTAAAAGCATACCATGCAATTATCTGAGGACAGCGCCCTGTATACAAAAGCATTAAAAATCTTTTCCAACCAAGCAGATGCATCTCGAAAGTCAGAAATAGCGATATAATATATCCCTTACCTTTGAAGATCTTCATCTGGTTGCAATCACAAGGGTCCCAGTTACATAAGAAATGGTACTTTTGTTCGATAAAGTCCTTCTTTATATCCCCAAAAAGTAAGTTTATTTGGCGCTCTTCATTCAATTATCCACCTGTTTCCCCTCGTTCGAAATGCATAGAAAATGAATCCCGAACGTTACCAATAAACTTGGTCACATTAGTCATCCAAACTTCCGAATACTGCCCCCTAGCCTTAAAAAGTTTTAACCAAGGCCTAGTAAAATGATAAATTGGAGCTTGAATGTCTGTTGTTGTTGCTTGGATTGTTCTGAGAGGAAATAGCTCTGAACCGAAAGTTAGCAAATTAAAAGCTACAGTACCCAAACTCGCCACTAGACGACACATAGGACAATATAATACTTTGTCCAGATGTACAGCTATCAGAACAATTACCCTTACAGAAAATGCTTGATAGAAGGCTACACTTTCAGTCTCCCACTGTAACTCATTTCGTCCGAATATCACTTATTATTACAGAAAATATATGTTGTCTTCCCAGGGTGAGCTGTCGTTTCTCTAGCTCAGTTGTGAGGAGTGCAGAAGCTGTAATCCAGTACTAGGCTTATAAATACTTATCGTTGACAATGAATTACACAGCTCAGTGTCTGCTGTCTCCACGTGGCAGTGTGAGTAACATTGTAATCCTCAAAACACTGGGACGCCATTCCACTTGTCTACTTTTGATGAACCGCACTATGCATGATAAATAGGATTCGGCGTGCTTGAATGTCGGTCTGTGTTTGTACGTGTGTGTATGTCGTCATGTCAGTGTGTGTATGTTGTTATGTGAGTGTGTGTGTGTGTGTGTGTGTGTATGTTGTGATGTCAGTGTGTGTGTGTATGTTGTCATGTCAGTGTGTGTGTGTGTGTGTGTGTGTGTGTGTGTGTGTGTGTGTGTGTCATGTCAGTGTGTGTGTATTTTGTGATGTCAGTGTGTGTTTGTGAATGTGGTCATGTCAGTGTGTGTGTGTATGATGTCAGTGTGTTTGTATATTGTGATCTCAGTGTGTGTGTATGTTTTCATGTAAGTGTGTGTGTGTATGTTGTCATGTCAGTGTGTGTGTTGTCATGTCAGTGTGTATGTTGTCATGTCAGTGTGTGTATGTTGTCATATCAGTGTGTGTATCTTGTCATGTCAGTGTGTGTTGTCATGTCAGTGTGTGTATGTTGTCATATCAGTGTGTGTATGTTGTCATGTTAGTGTGTGTTGTCATGTTAGTGTATGTTGTCATGTTAGTGTGTGTTGTCATGTCAGTGTGTGTTGTCATGTCAGTCTGTGTATGTTGTCATGTCAGTGTGTGTATGTTGTCATGTCAGTGTGTGTATGTTGTCATATCAGTGTGTGTATGTTGTCATGTCAGTGTGTGTATGTTGTCATATCAGTGTGTGTATGTTGTGATGTCAGTGTGTGTTGTCATGTTAGTGTGTGTTGTAATATCAGTGTGTGTTGTCATGTCAGTCTGTGTATGTTGTCATATCAGTGTGTGTTGTCATGTCAGTCTGTGTATGTTGTTATGTCAGTGTATGTTGTCATATCAGTGTGTGTATGTTGTCATATCAGTGTGTGTATGTTGTTATGTCAGTGTGTGTTGTTATGTCAGTGTGTGTTGTGATGTCAGTGTGTGTTGTTATGTCAGTGTATGTTGTCATATCAGTGTGTGTATGTTGTCATATCAGTGTGTGTATGTTGTTATGTCAGTGTGTGTTGTTATGTCAGTGTGTGTTGTCATGTCAGTGTGTTTTGTTATGTCAGTGTGTGTTGTGATGTCAGTGTGTGTTGTCATGTCAGTGTGTGTTGTTATGTCAGTGTATGTTGTCATATCAGTGTGTGTATGTTGTCATGTCAGTGTGTGTATGTTGTCATATCAGTGTGTGTATGTTGTTATGTCAGTGTGTGTTGTCATGTTAGTGTGTGTTGTCATGTCAGTGTGTGTTGTTATGTCAGTGTGTGTTGTGATGTCAGTGTGTGTTGTCATGTTAGTGTGTGTTGTCATGTTAGTGTGTGTTGTTATGTCAGTGTGTGTTGTGATGTCAGTGTGTGTTGTCATGTCAGTGTGTGTTGTCATGTCAGTGTGTGTGTGTATGTTGTGATGTCAGTGTGTGTGTGTATGTGTTGTCATGTCATTATGTGTGTGTGTATGTTTTCACTATGTGTGTGTGTATATCTTGTCATGTCAGTGTGTGTGTGTGTATGTTGTCATGTCAGTGTGTGTGTGTGTGTGTGTGTGTGTGCGTGTGTGTGTGTGTGTGTGTGTGTGTGTTTATGTGTGTGTGTGTTTTCATGTCAGTGTGTTTGTATATTGTGATGTCAGTGTGTGTGTATGTTGTCATGTCAGTGTGTATGTGTGTATGTTGTCATGTCAGTGTGTGTGTGGGTATGTGGTCATGTCAGTGTGTGTGTATGTTGTTATGTTAGTGTTTGTTGTCATATCATTGTGTGTATGTTGTGATGGTTGTGTGTGTGTGTGTGTATGTGGTCATGTCAGTGTGTGCGTATTTTGTCATGTCAGTGTGTGTGTATTTTGTCATGTCAGTATGTGTGTGTGTTGTCATGTCAGTGTGTGTGTATTTTGTCATGTCAGTATGTGTGTGTGTTGTCATGTCAGTGTGTGTGTATTTTGTCATGTCAGTATGTGTGTGTGTTGTCATGTCAGTGTGTGTATGTATTTTCATGTTAGTATGTATGTATGCTGTTATGTCAGTGCGCGTGTATGCTGTTGTCATTACGGGGCCCTCTTTGGATATAGCAAACACCAACTCTCTCTCTCTCTCACCATCTCTCTTCCCCCTACACCCAGGCTCTGTTATCTCAGGTCGTAATTCCTGGAAGAGACTCTCTCCCCCATGCAGTATAGAGAGAGAGGGTTCACAGTAGAACAAACAAACTTCTTTCACGTCACAGAACTTGAGAACTGAACCATGTCCATGTTTTAGAGAATGTGTAAACGGTCGGTGGAGAATCCAGCTACAACCGGTCCATTTTGTGTAACGTTTGTGACCTCATGAGAGACAATACAACCACATTACCATAACTCTGTTTCTACAGAGTCTCCATTATGAGTTTTGCATCTAATTATTGTATAAAATGCATGAGTAAAGATGAAACTATTTGTGAAATTATGTAATGTGATGTTAAACTGTTTAATGAAAGAGAATCCAATTCCCGTCATTGGCCCGCCCCATGTGCACAGACATTGATCTGGCATCGTGGGACAGCCCTTTCTGCTGTTCCGAATATGAACCCCACCTGGAGAAGCCCACTTTAGACCAAGCGTACCTCGATTACCGAGAGGGCTAAGGTTTGAGTAGAGACCATGCATACCTCGATTACCGAGAGGGCTAAGGTTTGAGTAGAGACCATCCGTACCTCGATTACCGAGAGGGCTAAGGTTTGAGTAGAGACCATGCGTACCTCGATTACCGAGAGGGCTAAGGTTTGAGTAGAAACCATGCGTACCTCGATTACCGAGAGGGCTAAGGTTTGACTAGAGAACATGCGTACCTTGATTACCGAGAGGGCTAAGGTTTGAGTAGAGGCCATGCGTACCTCGATTACCGAGAGGGCTAAGGTTTGAGTAGAGAACATGCGTACCTCGATTACCGAGAGGGCTAAGGTTTGAGTCAAGACCATGCATTCATCTGTCATCTCAGGGAGCTAAGGTTGTCAAGATTGTTGAATTCCTAACCAAACCAAGTGGAGCATTGGCTACACTGGTTGAAATGGTCTAACTCCGAGACAATCGATACCGACAGAATAAGAAAACATTTTCGATACTAATTACTAGTCTGCAGCTAGAATGTTTGTTTATGCATTTCTGTGATTATTTAGTTAGTATAGAAATGATTAAGAGAATTGATGTATGGA
Organism: Oncorhynchus nerka; assembly: GCF_034236695.1. Taxonomy (NCBI): domain Eukaryota; kingdom Metazoa; phylum Chordata; class Actinopteri; order Salmoniformes; family Salmonidae; genus Oncorhynchus; species Oncorhynchus nerka. The sequence goes on from NC_088402.1 coordinate 15,967,945, forward strand.
TGATTCATAGTGAAGGCTGGGGATGTGCAGATAAGCATCAATTTATGACGTCTGGAATGTCAGTGTGTGTCAGTGTGTGTCAGTGTGTGTCAGTGTGTGGGTTGTCATGACTAACGTGAGCTAAAGAATAATTCATTAATTAGAAGACTAATTGATCAGATATTAAAATATCTGAAGGAAAATCATAACTTTGTAATCTGAAGATTTTCCTTGGTGCCCCGACTTCATAGTTAATTACATGATTAGTTTAATTACTTAATAATAATTACAGAGAATTGATTTGATAAAATAACAGTCTTCACTTTAATGATACCAAAGACACGATACTGTTATGTCAGTGTGTATGTATGTTGTCATGTCAGTGTGTGTGTGTGTGTTGTCATGTCAGTGTGTGTGTGTCGTCATGACAGTGTGTGTGTATGTCATCATGTCAGTGTGTGTGTATGTCATCATGTCAGTGTGTGTGTGTATCGTCATGTCAGTGTGTGTGTGTATCGTCATGTCAGTGTGTGTGTGTGTGTGTGTGTATGTTGTCATGTCAGTGTGTGTTGTCATGTCAGTGTATGTGTATGTTGTCATGTCAGTGTGTGTGTGTGTATCGTCATGTCAGTGTGTGTGTGTATGTTGTCATGTCAGTGTGTGTTGTCATGTCAGTGTGCGTGTGTGTGTATGTTGTCATGTCAGTGTGTGTGTATGTTGTCATGTCAGTGTGTGTGTGTGTATCGTCATGTCAGTGTGTGTGTGTATGTGTATGTTGTCATGTCAGTGTGTGTGTGTGTATCGTCATGTCAGTGTGTGTGTGTATGTTGTCATGTCAGTGTGTGTTGTCATGTCAGTGTGCGTGTGTGTGTATGTTGTCATGTCAGTGTGTGTGTGTGTTGTCATGTCAGTGTGTGTGTGTGTTGTCATGTCAGTGTGTGTGTATGTTGTCATGTCAGTGTGTATGTATGTTGTCATGTCAGTGTGTATGTATGTTGTCATGTCAGTGTGTGTTGTCATGTCAGTGTGTGTGTGTGTTGTCATGTCAGTGTGTATGTATGTTGTCATGTCAGTGTGTGTGTGTGTTGTCATGTCAGTGTGTGTGTATGTTGTCATGTCAGTGTGTGTATATGTTGTCATGTCAGTGTGTGTTGTCATGTCAGTGTGTGTGTGTGTGTGTTGTCATGTCAGTGTGTGTGTATGTGTTTTTTGTCATAAAGAGGAACAGAGGAACTGCATTGAGAGCAGTGGTACATACTGCAGTGTCATGACACACAAACACAACATGCATACACATAGGTAGGCATGACACACCAGCACGTATGGCAGAAGAGGTTGATGGGAGGAGGTATAGGAGGATGTGCTCATTACACTGTCCTCCTATAGCTCCTCCCACCAGCCTCTGATGCAAGCATACATGCTCCCGCACGCACGCACACACACACACACACACACACACACACACACACACACACACACACAGTATAATAAAACATCACACAAATCAAATGTTATATGTACCGAATACAACAGGTGTAGACCTTGCAGTGAAATGCTTACTTACAAGCCGTTAAACAATAATGCAGTTTTAAGTCAAATAAGTGTTGAGAAAGTAAAGAAATAATATATCTAAATGAAAAAGAATAAAATAGAAACACTCTGACAGAAGGACAATAGGATTGGAGGAGCAAGACTATGGAGTATATTTCTGTTCATTATGTGAAACTGTTTCTATTATTAGGCCATTTTAGAATACAATGTGATGTCTTTGATTAAAGTCCTGATCCTTACAAAGGAGCTGCACACACACATACGCTCACACAGACAGATAGAGACGCACACACACACACACACACACACATACGCTCACACAGACAGATAGAGACGCACGCACACACACACACACACACATACGCTCACACAGACAGATAGAGACGCACGCACACACACACACACACACACACACACACACACACACACACACACACACACACACACACACACGCTCAGACAGAGACGCACACACACACTCACACAGACAGACAGAGACGCATGCACGCACACACACACACACTCATATTAACACATACACACACACACACACACACACACAGACACACACACACACACACACACACTCAGACAGAGACGCACACACACACACACACTCACACAGACAGACAGAGACGCATGCACGCACACACACACACACTCATATTAACACATACACACACACACACACACATACACACTCACACTCTCATAAACACACACACACACACACACACACACACACACACACACACACACACACACACACACACACACACACGTCCACACATAACCACACACACACACTCACACACACACACTCACACAAACACACACTCACAGAAACACACACACTCACACAAACACATGCTCACACACACTCACACAAACACACACATAGACAACTACAGACCAGTATCCCTTCTTTCTTTTCTCTCCAAAACTCTTGAACGTGCCGTCCTTGGCCAGCTCTCCCGCTATCTCTCTCAGAATGACCTTCTTGATCCAAATCTGGTTTCAAGACTAGTCATTCAACTGAGACTGCTCTTCTCTGTATCACGGAGGCCCTCCGCACTGCTAAAGCTAACTCTCTCTCCTCTGCTCTCATCCTTCTAGACCTATCGGCTGCCTTCGATACTGTGAACCATCAGATCCTCCTCTCCACCCTCTCCGAGTTGGGCATCTCCGGCGCGGCCCACGCTTGGATTGCGTCCTACCTGACAGGTCGCTCCTACCAGGTGGCGTGGCGAGAATCTGTCTCCTCACCACGCGCTCTCACCACTGGCGTCCCCCAGGGCTCTGTTCTAGGCCCTCTCCTATTCTCGCTATACACCAAGTCACTTGGCTCTGTCATAACCTCACATGGTCTCTCCTATCATTGCTATGCAGACGACACAAAATTAATCTTCTCCTTTCCCCCTTCTGATGACCAGGTGGCGAATCGCATCTCTGCATGTCTGGCAGACATATCAGTGTGGATGACGGATCACCACCTCAAGCTGAACCTCGGCAAGACGGAGCTGCTCTTCCTCCCGGGAAGGACTGCCCGTTCCATGATCTCGCCATCACGGTTGACAACTCCATTGTGTCCTCCTCCCAGAGCGCTAAGAACCTTGGCGTGATCCTGGACAACACCCTGTCGTTCTCAACTAACATCATGGCGGTGGCCCGTTCTTGTAGGTTCATGCTCTACAACATCCGCAGAGTACGACCCTGCCTCACACAGGAAGCAGCGCAGGTCCTAATCCAGGCACTTGTCATCTCCCGTCTGGATTACTGCAACTCGCTGTTGGCTGGGCTCCCTGCCTGTGCCATTAAACCCCTACAACTCATCCAGAACGCCGCAGCCCGTCTGGTGTTCAACCTTCCCAAGTTCTCTCACGTCACCACGCTCCTCCGCTCTCTCCACTGGCTTCCAGTTGAAGCTCGCATCCGCTACAAGACCATGGTGCTTGCCTACGGAGCTGTGAGGGGAACGGCACCTCAGTACCTCCAGGCTCTGATCAGGCCCTACACCCAAACAAGGGCACTGCGTTCATCCACCTCTGGCCTGCTCGCCTCCCTACCACTGAGGAAGTACAGTTCCCCGCGCAGCCCAGTCAAAACTGTTCGCTGCTCTGGCCCCCAATGGTGGAACAAACTCCTCACGACGCCAGGACAGCGGAGTCAATCACCACCTTCCGGAGACACCTGAAACCCCACCTCTTTCAGGAATACCTAGGATAGGATAAAGTAATCCTTCTCACCCCCCCTTAAAAGATTTAGATGCACTATTGTAAAGTGGCTGTTCCACTGGAAGTCTTAAGGTGAACGCACCAATTTGTAAGTCGCTCTGGATAAGAGCGTCTGCTAAATGACTTAAATGTAAATGTAATAGGCACACACGTAAGCTAAGGCACATATAATTGGACTACACTAAAAGATTAGCTGACACCAATAACACGTCTAATAGTTTGCCGTTTAATAGCATACAAATTGGAGTACGTAACTAATCCTACAGTACCAGTCAAAAGTTTGGACACTCCTACTCGTTTTTCTTAATTTTTCTTTCTGATCAAAAAACATGTTTTCATTATGGGGTTATTGTGTGTCGATGGGTGAGAAAACACATCCATTTATTCAATTTTTGAATTCAGGTTGTACCACAACAAAATGTGCAATAAAATGAGGGGTATGACCACTTTCTCAAGCCACTGTGTTTGAGTGAGTGAGATGAGTGAGAGGGAAACTCCAGCCTGTACCAACCTTGTTAGTATCACTCAATCCTAAAGCTTACCTTACGCTTCCTGGTCAAAACAGTTTACTTATCTACTATATCTATTACGCCAAAATTCGGTGACGTTTTGGTACGCTTTGGTCTTCGACAGATTTTTTACGCCCCTTAGTCCACCCTTTCATTCACATGTATTCACCTGAGAAATGCAGCATCAAACATCTTAGCAAGATGTCAAATTGCACGAATAAGACATCAAAATGAATGGCATATTTCTTGGTTTAAATTAGATTAATTTGGACTATTTGGAAGGGTTTCTGTCTATTTTGTTGCTATGGTGGCTCAAGAAGGACAAACAACAGTATATTGCCCCTTTTTTCTCATTTTCAAGCGAGGGTCTTTAGGGAGTATGGGAGCACAGACGGTCGCTTCGCCAAGTTCAAGGATCAAACACAACCTATGTATGTAGACGCCGTTACTCTGACCCTCACAAACACACAAACAATACACGCACACACACACACAAACATAAAGAATTTTCCTCTACCTATAGGCACCATGGTGAGTCACTCTCCCACTTTGCCATAAGAATTATCTCTGTCGGTTACACAGTCCTCTACATTACACTATGCAGTACATCAGAGAGTTGTTGCCAACATTAGCTGTATGCAACATAGAGTTCTGTATATCCCACTTGGTCAGATACATGTGTAGAGAAATAGGAAACATATATCCTGCATGATGAAAGGAATTAATTAACTGGCCATATGAAATATATTGATCAACTCGGATTATTATACAATGGAAATGGAATCAAAAAATAGGTCTTTATTATTTTGATGAACCAACCTAGCCTCAGAGCCTCCAAGACCTACAGTACCAGTCAAAAGTTTGGACACACCTACTCATTCCAGGGTTTTTCTTTATGTGTGCAAAACTGTCATCAAGGCAAAGAGTGGCTACCTTGAAGAATCTCAAATTGAAAATATATTTTGATTTGTTTAACACTTTTTTGGTTACTACATGATTCCATACATGATTCCATATGTGTTATTTCATAGTTTTGATGTCTTCACTATTATTCTACAGTACAGAAAAAAGTTAAAGTAAAGAAAAAAATCCTTGAATGAGTTGGTGTGTCCAAACCTTTGACTGGTACTTTACATCCAGGCTCATTGCGGAGGAGAAACTAATGTCCGTGGGCGGAGCAATGAGTATGGGTAGCCAGGCAACCACCCCTACACGTGTTGCATGCTATGTGCTCTCATCCCGTCACCCCTCCCTTCTTCATTTCCATCCTACCTACAGTATTCACATGAATACATCGTTTTGAATGCATAGCGTGTCCCCCATTTCTATAGGATCTACAGTATATACACACTGAACAAAAATATAAATCCAACATGCAACACTTTCAAAGATTTGCAGCTCATATAAGGAAATCAGTCAATTGAAATGAATTGCATTACTGGTAGGGGCGAGGATCAGAAAATCAGTCAGTATCTGGTGTGACCAGCGTTTGCCTCATGCAACATAGAGTTGAAGGAGATGTGGCCTGTGGTATGATGTCCCACTCCTCTTCAACGGCTGTGCGAAGTTGCTGGATATCGGAACACGTTGTCATACTCGTCGATCCAGAGCATCCCCAAACATGCTCAATGGGTAACATGTCTGGTGAGTATGCAGGCCATGGAAGACATTTTCAGCTTAACGTAATTGTGTACAGATTCTTGTGACATGGGGCCGTGCATTATTATGCCGAAACAGCGGATGAATAGCACGACAATGGGCCTCAGGATCTCTTCACGGTATCTCTATGCATTCAAATTGCCATCAATACAATACAATTGCATTAGTTGTCTGTCCATAACATGAACCCACCGTCACCATGGGGCACTCTGTTCACAACGTTCACATCAGCAAACCTCTCACCCCACACAACGCCATACATCCTGTCTGCCATTTTCCCGGTACAGTTGAAACCGTTCCTGACAGTTTGTGCAGAAATTCTTTGGTTCTGCAAACTCACATTTTCATCAGCTGTCTGGGTGGCTGGTCTCAGACAATCCTGCAAATCAGTAAGCCGAATGTGGAGGTTCTGGGCTGGTGTGGGTACATGTGGTCTGCGGTTGTGAGGCCAGTTGGACGTACTGCTAATTGACTAAAACGATGTTGGAGGCGGCTTATAGTGGAGAAACTAACATTCAATTATCTGGCAACAGCTCTGGTGGACATCCCTGTAGTCAATTGCACACTCCATCAAAACTTGAGACGTCTGTGGCATTGTGTTGTGTGACAAACGGCACATTTTAGAGTGGCCTGTCATTGTCCCCAGCACAAGATGCACCTGTGTAATGATCATGCTGTTTAATCAGCTTCTTGATATGCCACACCTGTTAGGTGGATGGATTATCTTGGCAAAGAAAAAATGCTCACTAACAGGGATGTTAACAAATTTGTGCACAAAATATGAGAGAAATAATTTGGGAAATTTCTGGGATCTTTTGATTCGGCTCATAAAACATAGGACCAACTGTCACGGCTGTTGGAAGGAGCGGACCAAGGTGCAGCGTTGTGAGCGTACATTTCCTTTATTCATCCAAATGACACCAAACAAAACAATAAGCACTACAAAAACTAACCGTGAAGCTCACAAGCAAAGTGCTCTGAACAAAGTCAACCTCCCACAAACAAAGGTGGGAAAAAGGGTACCTAAGTATGGTTCCCAATCAGAGACAACGATAGACAGCTGTCCCTGACTGAGAACCATACCCGGCCAACCACAAAGAAATAGAAAACATAGAACACAACACATAGAATGCCCACCTCAAATCACGCCCTGACCAAACCAAAATTGAGACATAAAAAGGATCTCTAAGGTCAGGGCGTGACACCAACACCTAGTTGCTCTGGATAAGAGCGTCTGCTAAATGACTAAAATGTAAATGTAAATGTTGCGTTTATTTATTTATTCAGTGTAAATAGGCCTTCATCAGATGGCCAACAAAATATATACATGCACCATACTTTGCAGTTAGTAGACACTTTCACTCCTTTCACATGTTGCATGACCACAGATACTTCCCTTCTTCCTTCCTTCCCTCCCTCCCTCTATAGTTCCTCCTCTGCTCCCCACACTAGAGTAAATCTTAGAATTCAGCTCATGTTCTTCCCTCTGACAATTACCTACTGGAGTGGAACATTTTCTGAGAGAGAATGGATGAGAGAGAAAGCATAACATACAAAAATTAGATTTATACTACTATATTTGGAAATATTTTAAGGATTGTTAGCTAAACCAGGAGGGCCAGGTGGGTTTCCTGACCATGTGACCAGGTCAGGAACAACTTTTGGTCCTTGTTACAAATATTTTAAATGGACAGTGTTCGTCATTTATTTTTAAGACTTTATGACTACAGTATCTAGGAGACAAGGGAAGAGCATAATACAGTATATCCACTAGATCATTTGTTAGTTGTTTCTCCATCGTTCTCTCTCTCTCTCTTTCCACCCATCTGTCTCCTACTCTCTCTCACTCTCTGTCTCTCTATCTCATACTTTGTCTCTCTATCTCTCTGTGGTGATCTAATGTGGTGTAGACGGAGATTGATATTTTATGCAAGGGTAAACATTACCTCCATCATTTTGTAAAGTGTTTCGTTTGCCAGCACTGTCAGAGGACTTCAGTCAGGCATGCAGCGTGAGGATGGATGGCACAACAAAGATGCATTGTTTATGGGATAGGTGGCTGCAGTTACAAAATTGATGCATCCGCTAGTCACACTATGAACTAACGCAAAGTACACAGCATTCTTCTTCCTTCCGTTTCACTTGTTTCTTCCTTGAGTTGAGCATGGGTTCTCTTGCACCTGAGGTAACCTGAACATACAGTGCCGTGAAAAAGTGTTTACACACTTTCTGATTTTATAAATTTTTGCATATTTTTGATACTGAAAGTTATCAGATCTTCAACCAATACCTAATATTAGACAAAGGGAACCCGTGTGTATAAATAAAAAAATAAAAATGATACTTATTTTATTTATTTAATTAACACAGTTATGAAACACCCAATTCCCCAGTGTGAAAAAGTAATGGCCCCATTACACTCAATAACTAGTTGTGCCACCTTCAGCTGCAATGACTGCAACCAAACACTTCCTGTAGTTGTTGATCAGTCTCTCACATTGCTGTGGAGGAATTATGGTCCACTCTTGCATCCAGAACTGCTTTAACTCAGTGACATTTCTGGGTTTTCAGCATGAACTACTCGTTTCAAGTCCTGCCACAACATCTCAATTCGGATTCGGTCTGGACCAGGCCTTTCAATAATTCAAATTTGTTGCTTTTGAACTATTTTCATATAGACCTGATTGTGTGTTTTGGATCATTATCTTGCTGCATGGCCAAGCTGCGCTTCAGCTTCAGCTCACAAACGGATGGCCTGACATTGTTCTGTAGAATTCTCTGGTACAGAGCAGAATTCATGGTTCCTTCCATTAAGGCAATTTGTCCCTGTCCTGAGGCAGCATCGCATCCCCAAACCGTCACACTACCAGCATCATGCTTGACCGTTGGTATGAGAATCTTACTGTGGAATGCAGTGTTTGGTTTTCACCAGACATAATGGGACCCATCTTGTCCAAAAAGTTGACTCAAGTTTGTCAAAAAGCACCTTGAATGTTTATGAACAGATAAGTCAAACACATAACTTTTCAGATGACATATTTTGGTCCTGAGATGTATTTTTTCATTTCCAGAGCTGTCTCCTTAGGCAAAGACTGTGAAAAGTATACATGCATATGGCAAATATGATTTCAGGGTACTATCAAACACTTTTTCACTAAACTACACACACACCCACACGCACACGCACACACACCCACATAGTCTTGTGTAACTTATCTTGTGGGGACACACAATTCAGTCCTATACAAAATCCTATTTTCCCTAGCTACTAACCCTAGACCCAAACCTTACCCAAATCCTCACCCTAACCCTAACCTTAGCCCTTACTCTAATGTCATGACGTTGGCCTGGGGGATAGGTTTATGACAATCATAAATACCTCTTCCCCCCTTTTTCCTCTCTCTCTACTTTTTTGAAAAAAACCTTGGTTAACATAGAGATTCTGAGAACATCAGTATGTGGGGGGAAATGAACTATATTCTGGTAATCCGAACAATTGAACATATGCAGTGGTACTTAATGAATATGATGTCAGTTCGGTTGTCATCTGAGACATTCTCATCGATGATAAGATGACAAACTCTAAGGTGTAAAGTCTAGACATCAGAGTTATCGGATTCACATGGAATTGTTGTTCAATTTAAATGTTTGAATATGAAATTATTTGTGATGGGATGAAATGTGATTTTAGCTTCTAAAATGTGAGATGTGGGTTTTCATAAGTTAGGGCTGGTCACTCAGTGGCCCGCCTCTGTGAAGGGACATGGGCTATAAAACTTTTCAAACACGCCCACTTCTCCCTTCCTATATAAAGCCTTGACGACAACATAACTTCCTGTTCCGATGAGGTAGGATGACGGTCCTATGTCAGAATGGTTCAGATAATAACTACAGAACGAAGCCAACATCAGCATGAGCTTTGGTTGCGAGTGGTATGAACTTTTGAACTCTTATTCACGACAGAAGTGATACCTCCTAGCCATTGAGTTAGCAACAGCAGCTGCAAACGAAGGTTAGGAAGGAACAGACAGAGTATCCCATCTACCACACAACAACGTTACTACAACGTTTCCAATTGACCAGCAGAGACATTCTTCAAAGGACAAAGGACTCGGTTTGGCAACACGGTCTTCCATCTACCACCAACCTCCTGAAGTGCAGCTCAGAGTAAATATTTATTGCATTTTCCTTTTCCAAATGGGCGGTAATTTAGAATGCATAAGATACTGTATTTACGATAGCGCAGCTTTTTCCCTATGTTCCTCAGTCTCCCGGTCTTTCACTTAACCCAGCCCCTTTTCCTTTGTGTAACAAGCTGTCATATCTGTTCCGCCCGCTAGGGATGTTTTCCTTTATGACGTAATTTGTAATCAAGTTATGATTTAATTATGTGTATGTGTGATTAGTTAGGTATTTAGTAAATACATGATTAACCCCAATTTTGTATTGCTGATTCAAATTGTTAGCCAGGGTACAAGAATTTACAACTTTCAGATGAGACTGAAGTAAGATGAAGATTAATGTTGACTGCTATGGATGTAAAATATTACTAGGTCTTTAAGAGTTTATTCGGAAGATAACAGCTCTATAAATATAATTTTGTGGTGCCCGACTCTCTAGTTAATTACATTTCCATGATTAGCTCAATCAGGTGATATTAATTACGGATAAATTATTTTATCGAATAGCATATCATATCACTTAATCCGGCATAGCCAAAGACACGACACTAACCTTAACTGAAAAACCTTAATCCCAACCCTAAACCTAACCCTAACCCTAACACTAATTCAAACCTTAACCCTACCCCCCCTAGAAATTCCATTTGACCTTGTTGGGACTAACAAAATGTCCTCAGTTGATCAACTTTTTGTTTGTTTACCATTCTTGTCGGGACTTCTGGCCCACACAATTATAGTTAATTAAACACATCCACTAACACACACCTGAATATCTTGTGAAACATTCCTCCTTCCAAAAACAACATTCTCCAATGTGTTTGTTTGGTGTGTTTGACCTTGTCTGTGGGTGGGAGCTGAGGGAATAAAGGGAACACTTATAATCTGATTCAGGGCCGAGTCTGGCCTTATAATGGGCAACCAACACTTGAAATCTGGCTGACATTTTGTTCCTGTTGATGTGCATTTTATCTCCTGGACGGAGGTGTGGCCGAGCAGGGGCAGACTGGTGTTTATACCTGTGATTACAGCCTGACCTTTTAGCTAGACACAGCGCTAAATAAAGACACACACATCCACATCACAGCACAAAAGTGTTGCATAAAGATGCTGAATAACACCACACACAGAAATATATCCTAAATATATAAGCTATGACTCACAGACGTATAACATCAAAAAATGTTTGCATCCAAAGTATGTGCAGTATACTGATAAGGATCTAAGCCCTCAATCTCTCTCCCCTGTTCTGTCATTGTCACCTTCCTGTGACAACTCTTCCCAAGCCCTCCATCTCTCTCCTTCACTCCTCACTCATCTATCATATCTCACTGTCCAATGCTTTTGAGTCATCGGTTGTTATTGTTCCCTTTCCTCTCTTAGTCTTTTGTCTATCTCTCCCTCATTGAGTTCTGCATCTGCAGCCCAAATTAGAGACTGATTCTCTTGCTGTTGAATACTCATGTCTCCATGCCTGCAAGCTCATTAACAATTTGTTAAACAAATAAAGTAAACCACCCAGATCCAGCACTAATTGTCAGGGCAACGCAGCTTTTCAATCACCAAAACAACCGCCATTTCTCCACAGATGAATTATGAAAAATAAACCGCCCAGTGGATCAAGAGTTCTATTTAGGTGTTATTGGAGTTTTGGTTCATTTGTTGGAAAATGGTAACGAGTGACAGCATCACTATGTATCTAATTCAATAGCTGATTACCATGATTATGATGATTATTATGATTGGCTGAAGCAGGTGTGAAAGAGATGGGCTGGAATATGCAGACCCTGTAGGTCTCCAGGACCAGAGTTGAGGACTACTGCTTAAAGGGGCAATCTGCAGTTGATACATCCATTTTTGTCTGGTAAATTAATTATATGTACCCTTTGATTCTTGAAGAATAGAACTTCAACTGTCACACCGCACCAGAACACTGAATAAGCTTGTTTTGCTCCAATGTTTGTAAGCAAAGATCATGTAAAAAAAAACATGGTTAAAACTATAATTTTGATATCATGATGGTCAGTCCTTGAATGAATACTCTAGGTCTGTCTATGAATTTGAGAGGGCTTTCTCAAGTTTGAAGCTTTTTACAGAAACAGGTGCGGGGATCAATCTTTGTTATTGTTTCAACTGCAGATTGCTGCTATAACAAAAATATAAATACTGAAAGGAGAAGATGGTTGGTGGTCAATGTGGTTTTAATGCAAACCTATGTTTCTCTTCAGGTCAATATTTTAAAGTTCATGAGAAGTGTTGGGCACCCAAAGCATCACAAAGTAGGAGTGCAGATCATGTCCCACCCTGTCCATTTATTTTAATCTAATAGTCTAAACTGATCCTAGATCAGCACTCCTGCTTTGATGCACTAGTACTGGCCATGTTCCATACACTTACAATATATATTTTTAACTAGATTTAAATACAATATAACATTACAATCTGAAAAAGGCCATCCGCTATAGGAATTGAACCTTCAATCCTGGTGTTGCAAGTGCCATGCTCTACCAACTGAGACAAATAGGACCCATGAACCATATGGCCGGGTTAAATTGCATAGAAAATGAGTTGGGAAACATAGCAATAAATCCTCTTCGACAAAGGCAATGGCATCAAAGGGAAAATGTCAAACTGCTTTGTAATACTCTGTAGTGACGTTAGGGCTGGGTGGTGTATTTAGCTATATACTGGTATTGATGCAAATACCAGTTTGGGTTTTTACTTTATGGTTGTTCTACAACGGTATTTCAATGTTTGGTTTCTTAAATGTAACGAGCACCTCCGGTGTGTTTAATGTCAGTTTTTATAGTTTACTCCATTTGCTACATGCCAGGATTGGGCAGGTAACTTTCTAAATGTAATCTGTTACAGTTACTAATTAGCCATCCAAAATAGTCATCAGTTATTAAGTAACTTTTGGATTACCCAAACTCAGTGACGTAAGCTCCCGCGCTGAGGTCTGTTCAACGCTGGTCCGACCAATCTGATTCCACGCTCCAAGACTGCTTCCATCACGTGGACTGGGATGTTACGTATTGCGTCAAACAACAACATTGACGAATATGCTGATTCGGTGAGCGAGTTCATTAGAACTCCAAATTCCAAAGACTGGTGACATCCAGTGGAAGCAGTAGGAACTGAAAACAAGTGCCTAAGAAATATCGTTTCCCAATGAGATTCCATTGAACAAACACAGACCTAAAAAAAAACATTCTGAACAGTTAGTCCTCGGGGATTTGCCTGCTACATAAGTTCTGTTATACTCACAGACATGATTCAAACAGTTTTATATCAGAGTGTTTTATATCCAAATCCACTAATTATATGCATATCTTATATTCTTGGCATGGGTAGCAGGAAGTTGAAATTGGGCACGCTATTTATCCAAAAGTGAAAATGCTGCCCACTATACCTTAAGAAGTTAAACAGCCACCACTAACATTGAGTGGCTGTTGACAACATACTGACTCAACTCCAGCCACTTTAATAATGGAAAAATTGATGAAAAATATATCACTAGCCACTTTAAACGATGCCACTTTTAGATGTTTACACACCCTACATTACTCATCTCATATGTATATACTGTACTCAATACCATCTACTGCATCTTGCCTATGCCGTTCTGTACCATCACTCATTCATATATTTATATGTACATATTCTTCATCCCTTTACACTTGTGTGTATAAGGTAGTTGTTGTGAATTGTTAGATTAGATTACGCGTTGGTCATTACTGCATTGTCGGAACTAGAAGCACAAGCACTCCGCTACACTCGCATTAACATCTGCTAACCATATGTATGTGACGAATACAATTTGATTTGATTTGATTTAAATAATTTATAACATGTGTGTTGCCAAAGCAACACTTCTTCTTCTCTCTTTGTCATATAAGCCAAAAGCAGAAAATAATATATATTTATGTTTGTAAATTAACAGTTAATCTGTCTCTTTGAAACAGAAGGTATGAGAGCGAGAGAAACAGAGCGAGAGGAAGAGAGCTTGTAGAGAATAGCGGAAGCGAAAAGAGGGAGAAAACAGACAGAGAAATGACAGGAGGCAAAGCCTTGTCATTTTCTCAATGATCATCCTTCTGTTTACAATAGCAGAACAGGGATATTACTTAGAATGAAAAACACTTCTGCCTGCGGCATCACTATAATCTCTATACACCAAACGGCCCGTGAAACAGTATCCCGTCTGAATCAGGGATTTGTATCTCCCGTCATGGAACCCTGTCCCTCGGAAGTGGCAGAACTGGCAACCATCTCCCAGTACTATTTTGAAAAACAATTACCAGGCTTCAAAAACACACACACATACACACGTTCCAGCCATCACACACAAACACGGAACAACACACAAGTACAAACAATCATGCAAACATATACACACACATGCACGCACACACACACACACGCACGCATGCAAGCACACGTATAGAGATTCCTGCACATGAGCTGCCAGCAGACAAATCTAGCACATTTATTGAAACTTAAATACAGAAATATCTCATTGACATAAGTATTCACACCCCTGAGTCAATACTTTGTCGGAGCGCCTTTGGCGATGATTACACTATTGCTTTGGCTGTATGCTTGGGATTATTGTCCTGTTGGAACACAAATATTTGCTCCAGTTGAAGGTAATTTGCGCTCTGAAGCAGGTTCTCATCAAAGTGTTGCCTTAATCTGGCTCCATTTATTGTTCCCTCTATCCTCACCAGTTTTCCAGTCACTACCTGCCACTGAAAAGCATCCCCATAGCAGGATGCTGCCACCACCTTGCTTCACAATATGGAATGTGTAAGGCGGGTGATGAGCTGTGCCTGGTTTTCTCCTGAAAGTCGCTTTGCATTGAGGCCAAAGCGTAAAAATGTTGTCTCATCCAACCACAGAATCTTTTGCCTGTCTTTCATGTGCCTTTTTTGAAACTTCAGGCATGCTGTCATGTGCCTTTTTATCAGGGGTGGCTTCCGTCTTGCCACTCTCCCATAAAGCCCAGACTGGTGAAGTACTGTAAAGACTGTTGTCCTTCAGGCAGGTTCTCCAATCTCAGCCAGGGAACTCTGCAGTTCTGTCAGAGTGGCCATTGGGTTCGTGATCACCTCACTGACCATGGTCCTTCTCGCCAGGTTGCTCAGTTTGGTTGGACGGCCAGCTCAAAGCAGAGTCTACGGACAGTTATTTTGACTTCATGGTATTGTCATGGAAATTCTACACTCGAAGTCAACCTTAAATGGCCACGTGCTGTTATAATCTCCACCCGTCACAGCCAGAAGAGGACTGGCCACCCCTCAGAGCCTGGTTCCTCTCTAGGTTTCCTCCTAGGTTCCTGCCTTTCTAGCCAGTTTTTCCTAGCCACCGTGCTTGCTTGCTGTTTGGGGTTTTAGGCTGGGTTTCTGTATAGCACTTTGGAACATCTGCTGATGTAAAAAGGGCATTATAAATCAATGTGATTGATTGATTGGTAATAGCTGCCAAAGATGCTTCAACAAAGTACTGAGTAAAGGGTCTAAATACTTATGTAAATGTAATATTTCTGTTAAAAACCTGTTTTTGTAATGTGTGTAGATTGATGAAGGAAAAACCCCAGTGTAATCAATTTTAGAATAAGGCAGTAACATAACAAAATGTGGAAAAAGTCAAGGGGTCTGAATACTTTCCGAAGACAATATATATTATGGATGAATTATGTAGATTGAGAGGAGAAGATTGAGAAAAAGAAGAGGGTTGAGGGGGGATGTAGGGTGGAGGAGAAGAGGACATCAGGGAGATGGGGACAGAAGGATTTTTTGAAGAAGGGATGGGAAGGTAGTGTCCATGGCGCGTGCAACATGTAGGGGCTGTGCCTAACAGATGTGTGGAACATACACTGTATAGAGGAGGTGGTTAGGATGAGGATATGGAGAGCAGTGTAGAGTTAGACCCAGAGTGTGAGGTGGGAAGGATGCTCCATCTGTTTCCATCATCATGGTTCATGTCCAGCAGGTATGAAATGGGTAAACATTTCAGTGCAGTCAAGAATGTTATTTTCCTGTGTTTTAAATATATTGACACACTATGATGTTGGAATAATACTGTAACATTTTGAAATATATGACAATTCCCTTCTAGTGTAAGAACTGTTTGAAAGATTTCTGCCTGTTTTGGTGGGACGGAGTTTTGTTCTTCTATGGTGACATCACCATGCGGTAAATTCATTATGGGTTGTCATCAATAAAACGTCACAATAGTGTTACATTTGTCCGCTCAAACCATTAACAACTACGTGCCCTTTTCAAGGGATTGTTAAACAACTGTATTAACTATTTGGTTTTAATATCACGTCTTGAAGATCATAGTCAGAACTACGCATTTCCGAATATTCCACATTTAGCTCTATCATCAGTTATACAGCTAGTAACTGCATGCTTTTCATGATCAGTAAACATCAACTGATCATGTATTTGCAGATACGTGAGGATCAGTGCAGGCTTCTGAGCGGAGAACGGCTCATAATAATGGCTGAAACGGAACATTTGGAATGGCAACAAATCGTGAGTTTCATGTATTTGATACCATTCCACCTATTCCCCTCCAGCCATTAGCACGAGCTGGTCTTCCCCAATTAAGTTTCCACCAACCTCTTGTGGTTAGGCTAGCCTATCCATTTAGCATGTAGCTAGCTAGCTAAGCAAACTACATGTGTCATTTAGCTTACTTCATCAGAGATTAGGCTTTTGGAAAGAGCTTATCATTGGCAAGTTGTCAGTCAGACTACTGTCATCACCACTATAGATGGCAAACGAGTCAAACAATATTTGAATATAGCCATCTATCCCCTGAACGTTAGTGTGATAACTAGCCACATTGACCTTCATCTGTTATTAGCTAGCTAGTCAATTTGACGTGGTCCATCAATCAAAGTAGCCTATCGTGTCTGTCAGCAGCAATTGTGATTAAACAATCTTAAACACAATGTTGAAAAGGAAACGTTAGCTAATTATGCTAGGTCGGCCTACGTTGTAGGTAGCTTGCAAAGTAAACATTGTTAATATCCGTTAACAGTTAATCGTAAGACAAATTATGGAAAATTTAACTAAACCGGAGTTTACCTGTCAGGTATTGTTCACTTTTATTTGATATCACTCAAATATCCAATTAATGGTGACATGATTCATTGATGTTTACTGAAAAGCATGTAGTTACATGCTGTTGGCCTGTAACTCTGATGATAGACCTAAATGTGCGCAATTGTTTTGGGTGGAATAATCAAAAATGTGTTGTTCTGACTAATCTCTTCAAGAGGTGATGATATCTCAACCAAACAGCCTAGTTAACATTTATTTAGCAATCTCTTGAAAATGGCACATAATTATTTGGTCAATGGTCAATGGTTTTAGTGGAGCTGGGGGTCTTGTTGCCCCCCAGATGGCATATAGAATGCTCTGCACCTTATTGTGACATTTTATTGATAACAACCTATAGACCAATAAGAAAGAGAGTTCCAAACCTATTTGCCAATAACAACTAATTTTCTGTTTTCCCCAATCCACTCAGACCACTCCCAGACAGTCCTAATGCAGTTCTTGCTTGGGATATTGCACTTTCCTGAGAAGCTTTTTCAGAAAAATAAATTACAATTTTAAATGAAAACAATCACAGCGAGGTACTTAAATGTTACCCAGAAATGATTTGATTTTAGGATAAAAACAGCTGTACTGGACCTTTAAAAGTGGAATGAACTCTGGAGATACTAAATGACCTGATCAATAAGAATGCTAATGTTTTGTTGCATAGCGTTTTGTTAAGTTGTTCCCCACTGAAAATGACCTGTGGCTAAAGGTAATATCATTCCTGTTTAGTGGCATCATACTATCCATACATAACTGACATGGTTCCCTGCCTGTAAAATTCCATAATGCTTCAGTTGCACATGCATACTGCTGTAGAGAATACCTTAGGCCTATTACTATAGCTCCTACAGTATATTGCTCTACTGCTATGCTGATTTCTCCATTGCCATCTTCCCCAATTCCCTCTGCGTTTAAATCCAGTTCTGTTCGTAAGTTGACTCATAGATGAGCACACAAGCACTCGCAGACAAAATACACCACGGTAAGGGATGTGTAATGGTGTGTGTGTGTGTGTGTGTGTGTGTGTGTGTGTGTGTGTGTGTGTGTGTGTGTGTGAGTGTGTGAGTGCGTGTGCGTGTATGTGTGTGTACACTTTAGCCTGCGTGCACAATATATATTTAGATAAAGTGTCAGGGGAGGATGCGGGTAATTTAGTGAAGAGGGATTTTTGTCCATCTCAATACCTGAACACATATATGTTCAATCTGCTCCATTTCCCCCCCGACTCCAGTGCTTATTATATTTGTGCATCCACTGCGGAAACAAAATG
>NC_088402.1:15991445-16183945 GCF_034236695.1 Oncorhynchus nerka
GGCAGCATCATGCTGTGGGGATGTTTTTCATCAGCAGGGACTGGAAAACTGGTCAGAATTGAAGGAATGATGGATGGCGCTAAATACAGTTAAATTCTTGAGGGAAACCTGTTTCAGTCTTTCAGAGATTTGAGACTGGGACGGAGGTTCACCTTCCAGTAGGACAATGACCCTAAGCATACTGCTAAAGCAACACTCGAGTGGTTTAAGGGGAAACATTTAAAATGTCTTAGAATGGCCTGGTCAAAGCCCAGACCTCAATCCAATTGAGAATCTGTGGTATGACTTAAAGATTGCTGTACACCAGCGGAACCCATCCAACTTGAAGGAGCTGAAGCAGTTTTGCCTTGACGATTGGGAAAAAATCCCATTGGCTAGATGTGCCACGCTTATAGAGACATACCCCAAGAAACTTGCAGCTGTAATTGCTACAAAAGGTGGCTCTACAAAGTATTGACTTTTTTGGGGGGTGGGGGGGTGAATAGTTATGCACTCTCAAGTTTTCCGTTTTTTCTTTTCTTATTTATTTTTTGTTTCACAATAAAAAATATTTTGCATCTTCAAAGTGGTAGGCATGTCGTGTAAATCAAATTATACAACCCCCTAAAAATCTTTTAAATTCCAGGTTGTAAGACAACAAAATAATAAAAATGCCAAGGTTCCTGAATACTTTCGCAAACCACTGTATTTATGCAGTGAACCTTTGAAATTGATTCCTACCAAAACCAATATTATACCCTACCAGTAGAACCATAACCAGTTTAGAACTCTTTATGCCACGATACAGCTGTTGCTTCCTGTTATTCTACTTGATGCATTTCTGCAGAGACTATCTAAAATTGATTCATGCCATAACCAGTCAGTTCCAGATGGCTATGGCATCTTGTTCCCCGTCCTGCGATCATTTAATGTTTTATTGATCACCGTTGTCCAGGGAACTAACCTAACCATGTGCTGCTATTCTTTTCATTTCCTCCCTGGCCCTGTCCACCCCCATACGTCTAATCCATTTCTCTCACTGCGCTCAAATCATTACTTCAGCAAGGGATTGGACACACCTTTCATCCCCAGGGATCATGTGGGTTGGAAAGGCGAGTGTGTGTGAGTGAGTGTGTTCGGGGGGGGCTGTCATATTTGTGTGTGTGTGTCTTTTTGCGTTCATGTGTGTGTGTGTGTGTGTGTGTGTGTGTGTGTTTAATATGTGTAGCTATGAGGGTCATGAAATGGTATGTTTCAAAGAGCACTCAAATGTGATCGAGGGGTAATTTCAGTGGTCGGTTCTAATCAGAAATAATAACCTCAATTTGAAGGTTGCAGCTCTGTCTCGCTGCATGTACCTGTATGTCTGACTGTACCTGTCTGTCTGCCTGTACCTGTATGTCTGACTGTACCTGTCTTTCTGCTTGTATCTGTCTGTCTGCCTCTATCTGTATTTTTGCCTGTACCTGCCTGTCTGTACCCATCTGTCTGCCTGTCCCTGTCTGCCTATATGTATCTTTCTGTCTGTACCTGTCTGTGTGCCTGTTCCTGTCTGTCTGCCTATATCTATCTTTCTGTCTGTACCTGTCTGTGTGCCTGTTCCTGTCTGTCTGCCTATATCTATCTTTCTGTCTGTACCTGTGTGTTTGCCTGTTCCTGTCTGTCTGCCTATATCTATCTTTCTGTCTGTACCTGTGTGTGTCCCTGTTCCTGTTCCTGTCTGTCTGCCTATATCTATCTTTCTGTCTGTACCTGTGTGTGTCCCTGTTCCTGTTCCTGTCTCTGCCGATATCTATCTTTCTGTCTGTACCTGTCTGTGTGCCTGTTCCTGTCTGTCTGTCTGTCTGTCTGTCTGTCTGTCTGTCTGTCTGTCTGTCTGTCTGTCTGTCTGTCTGTCTGTCTGTCTGTCTGTCTGTCTGCTGTCTGTCTGTCTGTCTGTCTGTCTGTCTGTCTGTCTGTCTGTCCCTGTTACTGTCTGTCTGTCTGTCTGTCTGTCTGTCTGTCTGTCTGTCTGTCTGTCTGTCTGTCTGTCTGTCTGTCTGTCTGTCCCCATCTGTCTGCCTGTTCCTGTCTGCCTATATATATATATATATATATATATATATATCTGTCTGTCTGTCTGTCTGTCTGTCTGTCTGTCTGTCTGTCTGTCTGTCTGTCTGTCTGTGTCCCTGTTCCTGTCTGTCTGCCTATATCTACAGTATCTGTCTGTCTGTCTGTCTGTCTGTCTGTCTGTCTGTCTGTCTGTCTGTCTGTCTGTCTGTCTGTCTGTCTGTCTGTCTGTCTGTCTGTCTGTCTGTCTTGTCTGTCTGTCTGTCTGTCTGTCTGTCTGTCTGTCTGTCTGTCTGTCTGTCTGTCTGTCTGTCTGTCTGTCTGTCTGTCTGTCTGTCTGTCCGTCTGTCTGTCTGTATCTGTCTCCATTCTAAGTCTATCTATTTATCTACCTATGAAATTAAATGTAGTTGGAGACCTATCGATTTCTGCTCTTTTATTTGTTTATTTGATCCCCTCGCTGGGAGCACAACGAGTCCTGTTTCCCTCTCAACAAATCAATGTGAGGCGTATAAGAAGGCATGATCTGACACTGCATTTGAAAAGGCAGTATTGTGTGCTACTAAATCAGTGGCCTTAGTTTCGGAGTCATTGTCAATGAGTGCTCTGTTAAGCAGCTCAGGGAGAGTGAGAGAGTAGAAGGGCTGCTAGCTAGTAACTCTGACAACGACACACTGCACAGGGAGGACCTATAACAGTCCTAAATGGCACCCTATTCCCTATATAGTGCATTACTTTTGACCAGAGGCCTACAGGTCAAAAGTAGGGCACTTTATAAGGAACAGGGTGCCATTTGGGATACACTTGGCAGAGTACTTTATTACGTCTGGATGACGTTCATTGAGAAGGCCTGGTTGCTGATGAAGTGATCTGGATTTTTAATTAACAGGACTGTATGTCCTCTTAACCACTTGATATAGTGGAGAAATAGATTTGAGTGAATTAGCTGTGAACTCAAAGAAACCTGCGTATGATGGTTTTCTTACCACCCTGCTTCAACATGTAGAATATACACATACTTGTGTACATACTGTATGTTAAGTATAGCATTATGTTGTTGTTTATGTGAATAATGTGCCATTCCTCATCCCTCACCCTGTATGGCTACTTTAGGCTCGGCCCTATTGGATGTACTCTCTGTCACATGGAGCTGCATGGAAAGTGGTCCAGGAACACAGGTAACACAAAGGACTAGCCAAGCTTTGCCCTCTAAGGGGCCAAAATGTACTGTATATCTCTCTTCAAGTATTGTCGTGTCTGGACTATCATTAACCTCTTGCCTCTAGTTGGGACGCTTGCGTCCCAACTAGAGCTCTGGAAATGCAAATGTGCTACGCTAAATGCTAATAGTATTAGTTAAAACTCAAAAGTTCATTAAAATACACATGCAGGGTATCAAATTAAAGCTACACTCGTTGTGAATCCAGGCAACAAGTCAGATTTTAAAATGCTTTTCGGCGACAGCATGAGAAGCTATTATCTGATAGCATGCACCAATACACTACAACAGAAAAGCACAGCAGGGGACGTAAACAAAATAATTAGCATTTCGGCGTTACACAAACCGCACAATAAAATAGAAAATAGTCATTACCTTTCACCATCTTCTTTGTTGGCACTCCTAGATGTCCCATAAACACTTTTGGGTCTTTATTTCGATTAAATCGGGCCATATAAAGCCAAGATATCGTTATATGTAGACTGTGTGATAAACGAAAAAAACAGCGATTTCACAACGTAACGTCATTTTTAAAATTCAAAAAGTAGACGATAAACTTTCACAAAACACTTCGAAATACGTTTGTAATGCTACTTTAGGTATTAGTAAACGTTAATGATAAAAAAATCATCCGTAGGCGATGTAAATATCATGAGCTGTCGTCTTGGAAAAAATTTCAGGAGAGAGCTCTTCCGGAATGATCTGGGCGGAGACCGGAGGTAAGCGGTGCCCCTCTTTCGGTTCAACCAAGAATCAAAGATGATTAAATTCACAAGATACTCGACAACATGGGGATGCTGTGGGAGTTGAATGCTCGGTCTTATCTAATTCGGCTCACTGTTAACAATTGCTTGAAGTGGCGCAAGGATATTTATTTCCATTTTCTGTGATCAGGTTTTCCTGCGCTTTCCGATGTAACGCACGTTATGTAATAGCCACAGTCGTGATTTAACCAGTTTTAAAAACGTCCGAGAGTTTCCTATCCACACATTCTAACCATATGAACGTACTATATTCCTGGCATGAGTAGCAGGGCGCTGAAATGTTGCGCGATTTTTAACAAAATGTTCAAAAAAGTAGAGGGTAGGAGCAACAGGTTAAATGTGAAGACTTGTTAATATCGAATCATTTCTAAGTTTAATTATTACGTAATTAAACAAAAAACATGAAATAACTAGCAAGTCGGGGCACCACGGATAATGTTGAGGTATACAGAGTTACAATTATCTGAATATAACTCGTCAGATATTTTAATATCTCATTAAATAACTAGCAAGTCGGGGCACCACGGATAATGTTGAGGTATACAGAGTTACAATTATCTGAATATAACTCGTCAGATATTTTAATATCTCATCAATGACAGTCACTCATTAATGTATTATTATATCTTCAGTTCCCATTACTGAATGTCACAAACCCTTGTATATCTGCATGAACACTAGTCTAAATCAAGAATCAGCGATAAGCAAATTGACTATATATTTGGGTTACTTCATGATACAAACAAAACGTATTGGATGAAGCCGATATGACTGTTACGCACGCCTCTTGGAAGAGGGAACGCAACACCCTGCTGCAACTCAACTCCCTGTGGTGTGAAAGAAGTATGGGACAGTAGGTATGGGACAGTAGGTATGGGGGAGTAGGTATGGGGGAGTAGGTAAGGGGACAGTAGGAATGGGACAGTAGGTATGGGACAGTAGGTATGGGGGAGTAGGTATGGGGGAGTAGGTATGGGACAGTAGGTATGGGGGAGTAGGTATGGGGGAGTAGGTAAGGGGACAGTAGGTATGGGACAGTAGGTATGGGACAGTAGGTATGGGACAGTAGGTATGGGGGAGTAGGTATGGGACAGTAGGTATGGGGGAGTAGGTAAGGGGACAGTAGGTATGGTACAGTAGGTATGGGACAGTAGGTATGGGACAGTAGGTATGGGGGAGTAGGTATGGGACAGTAGGTATGGGACAGTAGGTATGGGACAGTAGGTATGGGACAGTAGGTATGGGACAGTAGGTTTGGGGGAGTAGGTATGGGGTAGTAGTTATGGGACAGTAGGTATGGGACAGTAGGTATGGGGGAGTAGGTGTGGGGGAGTAGGTATGGGGGAGTAGGTATGGGACAGTAGGTATGGGACAGTAGGTATGGGACAGTAGGTATGGGACAGTAGCTATGGGACAGTAGGTATGGGACAGTAGGTATGGGGGAGTAGGAATGGGGGAGTAGGTAAGGGACAGTAGAATGGGACAGTAGGTATGGGACAGTAGGTATGGGGGAGTAGGTATGGGGGAGTAGGTATGGGACAGTAGGTATGGGGGAGTAGGTATGGGGAGTAGGTAAGGGACAGTAGGTATGGGACAGTAGGTATGGGACAGTAGGTATGGGACAGTAGGTATGGGGGAGTAGGTATGGGACAGTAGGTATGGGGGAGTAGGTAAGGGGACAGTAGGTATGGGACAGTAGGTATGGGACAGTAGGTATGGGACAGTAGGTATGGGGGAGTAGGTATGGGACAGTAGGTATGGGACAGTAGGTATGGGAGAGTAGGTATGGGACAGTAGGTATGGGACAGTAGGTATGGGACAGTAGGTTTGGGGGAGTAGGTATGGGGTAGTAGTTATGGGACAGTAGGTATGGGACAGTAGGTATGGGGGAGTAGGTGTGGGGGAGTAGGTATGGGGGAGTAGGTATGGGACAGTAGGTATGGGACAGTAGGTATGGGACAGTAGGTATGGGACAGTAGGTATGGGGGAGTAGGAATGGGACAGTAGGTATGGGACAGTAGGTATGGGACAGTAGGTATGGGGGAGTAGGTATGGGACAGTAGGTATGGGACAGTAGGTATGGGGGAGTAGATATGGGACAGTAGGTATGGGACAGTAGGTATGGGACAGTAGGTATGTGACAGTAGGTATATGGGACAGTAGGTATGGGACAGTAGGTATGGGACAGTAGGTATAGGGGAGTAGGTATGGGACAGCAGGTATGGGACAGTAGGTATGGAACAGTAGGTATGGGACAGTAGGTATGGGACAGTAGGTATGGGGGAGTAGGTATGGGACAGTAGGTATGGGACAGTAGCTACGGGACAGTAAGTATGGGACAGTAGGTATGGGGGAGTAGGTATGGGACAGTAGGTATGGGACAGTAGGTATGGGGGCGTAGATATGGGACAGTAGATATGGGACAGTAGGTATGGGACAGTAGGTATGGGACAGTAGGTATAGGACAGTAGGTATATGGGACAGTAGGTATGGGACAGTAGGTATGGGACAGTAGGTACGGGATGGTAGGTATGGGACAGTAGGTATGGGACAGTAGGTATGGGGGAGTAGGTATGGGACACAAGGTATGGGACAGTAAGTATGGGACAGTAGATGATCCCCAATCAGAGACAACGATAAAGAGCTGTCTCTGATTGGAACCATATCAGGCCAACATAGACATACTAGATATACAAAAACCCTAGACATACAAAAAACTAGAGTACCCACCCTAGTCACACCCTGACCTAACCAAAATATATATAGAAAACAGGCCTCTTGCCTAAGCACTCCCTAGGTGCCTTCCCCTTCCCCCTGGGAACAACAGAATAACTAAAACAATTTCAATAATCAAACCACTGCGTCCTCTGACGAGAGGGCGGGGTCAGCTTCAATTTACCATGGAGTCGACCAATCAGCTGCTTGGGGGATTCCAGGAAGCCATTTTCCTGAAACACACACATACAAATACACAAACCATAACACAGGAACTGGGGAACATAACAGATGGCTTGGTAGACAAAGGAAAGGGTGGGGTTTGAGAAAGGGCGGGAAGAAAAAATGAATTCACTACACACAGTCTAGAATTATATTAATTGAAATGCTAATCTTTTGCACATAAATGGACGCTCATTTGAGAATAATTGCAATGTATATATTTACGCCCGTATGTCATTGTTGTCTTCTCTGTTGGAATCTGATTCGTCTGCTGGAGATTCACTTGTCAGAAAGTCTCTGGTTGTGTTCACAACGGATACATCAGGCGTACCCATGGTTGTCGCATAGAATAGATGTTTCTGCGGTTGTCGGTATTCTCGTACTATACTTACGTAATTTCTAGCTGCAGACTAGTAATTATACATATAGAATTTGCTCTTATTCTGTAGTGATCGATAGTCTCAGAGTTTAACCATTTCCAGCCATGTAGCCAAAACTATAGCTGTATGGTCTAGTGGTCTGTAGAATTGTAGCCATTCCAACATGAGGACTCTGTCCCAGCGTTCTCTGACTTAATGTGTATTTTGTAGGAAGTGGCTTCATATTCTGTGGGAAAAGGGGCGGTTCGATGACGTCTAATATGATGTCTGGCCTCACGAGGGTGTAGCCATTGACTAGTTCATCTTTATATGAAAACCCATACTCTCATTTAGAAGGTTAACATCACATTACATCTTTCACAAGTAGTTTCATGTTTAAACACATACGTTTCACAATATTTAGATGTAAACCTGACAGCTGGGAAATGTACATAATAAGAGATATAGTTATGCCTGTTTCCTGTCCTTCGTGATGCCACAAAATCAAACAACTTTGACAGGATTGTTCTTTAAATGTCCACGGACCATTCCCATATTCTCAAAAATATAAATATTTTTTTGTTCTCACATTTTAGGGATTATGAGTTTTGAACAAAACTAAGGTCTTTGTTGTGGTAGACTCTTTTTACCAGGTATTTATGACTGTTGTAAAATCTGACGTGGGAGAGAGAGATAAGGGGGGAGATAGACACCCAAAAGGCCATGTCGTTAGAATATTCAGAGGACTGACTATTGAATGGGTGATAATGTTATAGTATCCATGTCTGTTATCTATCTGAAACGTGTTCGCTGACAATAACTCTGATGATCTCTATGTGGATGTTTGATATCTGTGGTTGTTGTTCACTGAGGATAATTCTGACATTCTTTATGTGGATGTATGATCTCTGTGGTTGTCGTTCACTGAGGATAACTCTGACATTCTTTATGTGGATGTATGATATCTGTGGTTGTCGTTCACTGAGGATAACTCTGATGCTCTCTATGTGGATGTATGATATCTGTGGTTGTTGTTCACTGAGGATAACTCTGACATTCTTCATGTGGATGTATGATATCTGTGGTTGTCGTTCACTGAGGATAACTCTGACATTCTTCATGTGGATGTATGATATCTGTGGTTGTTGTTCACTGAGGATAACTCTGATGTTCTCTCTGTGGACGTATGATCTCTGTGGTTGTCGTTCACTGAGGATAACTCTGACATTCTTTATGTGGATGTATGATATCTGTGGTTGTTGTTCACTGAGGATAACTCTGATGCTCTCTCTGTGGATGTATGATCTCTGTGGTTGTCGTTCACTGAGGATAACTCTGACATTCTTTATGTGGATGTATGATATCTGTGGTTGTTGTTCACTGAGGATAACTCTGATGCTCTCTATGTGGATGTATGATATCTGTGGTTGTCGTTCACTGAGGATAACTCTGACATTCTTCATGTGGATGTATGATATCTGTGGTTGTTGTTCACTGAGGATAACTCTGGCTCTCTCTATGTGGATGTATGATCTCTGTGATAACCTGTGGAGATTGGGCCTTGGTGGTCAGGTTACATTGTAAACTTGGTATCGTTTCATTGGTCAATGGTCGTTGGTTTTGGTTTGAGAAGGTCACGCCATCAGGTGTTAAACAGTGGCTAAAGAAAGTATCCACCCCCCTTGGCATTTTTCCTATTTTGTTGCCTTACAACCTGGAATTAAAATAGATGTTTGGGTCGTTTGTATCATTTGATTTACACAACATGCCTACCACTTTGAAGATGCAAAATAATGTTTTATTGTGAAACAAACAAGAAATAAGACAAAAAAACAGAACTTGAGTGTGAATAACTATTCACCCCCCCAAACTCAATACCTTGTAGAGCTACCTTTTGCAGCAATTACAGCTGCATGTCTCTTGTGGTTTTCTCTATAAGCTTGGCACATTTAGCCACTGGGATTTTTGCCCATTCTTCAAGGCAAAACTGCTCCAGCTCCTTCAAGTTGGACAGGTTCCGCTTAAGTCATACCACAGATTCTCAATTGGATTGAGGTCTGGGCTTTGACCAGATCATTCTAAGACATTTAAATGTTTCCCCTTAAACCACTCGAGTGTTGCTTTAGCAGTATGCTTAGGGTCATTGTCCTGCTGGAAGGTGAACCTACATCCCAGTCTCAAATCTCTGAAAGACTGAAACAGGTTTCCCTCAAGAATTTCCCTGTATTTAGCGCTATCCATCATTCCTTCAAATCTGACCAGTTTTCCAGTCCCTGCTGATGAAACACATCCCCACAGCATGATGCTGCCACCACCATGCTTCACTGTGGGGATAGTGTTATTTGGTGATGAGAGGTGTTGGGTTTGCTCCAGACATAGCATAAGAAACATTTTTATAAGCAACATTTTTGTCTCATCTGACCAGAGTACCATCTTCCATATGTTTGGGGAGTCTCCCACATGGCTTTTACTGAACACCAAATGTGTTTGCTTATTTTTTTCTTTAAGCAATGGCTTTTATCTGGCCACTCTTCCATAAAGCCCAGCTCTGTTGAGTATATGGCTTAAAGTGGCCCTATGGACACATACTCCAATCTCCACTGTGGAGCTTTGCAGCTCCTTCAGGCTTATCTTTGGTGTCTTTGTTGCCTCTCTGACTAATGCCCTCCTTGCCTGGTCCGTAAGTTTTGGTGGGCGGCCCACTCTTGGCAGATTTTTTATAATGGTTCTCCATGGGATATTCAAAGTTTCTGATATTTTTTATAACCCAACCCAGATCTGTACTTCTCCACAACTTATGTCCCTGACCTGTTTTGAGAGCTCATTGGTCTTCATTGTGCCACTTGCTTGGTGGTGCCCCTTGATGAGTGATGTTGCAGACTCTGGAGCCTTTCAGAACATGTAGATATATACTGAGATCATGTGACAGATCATGTGACACTTAGATTGCACACAGGTGGACTTTATTAAACTAATTATGTGACTTCTGAAGCAATTGGTTGCACCAGATCTTATTTAGGGGCTTGATGGCAAGGTGAATACATATGCACGCACCACTTTTCCCTTGTAAAATTTGTAATAAAAAAAACAACATGTTATTCTTTTCATTTCACTTCACCAATTTGGACTATTTTGTGTATTTCCATTCCATGAAATCCCAAATAAAAATCTATTTAAATCACAAATTGTAATGCAACAAAATAGGAATAACTCCAAGGTGGATGAATATTTTTGCAAGGTACTGTAAATGTAATTAAATTACTTTGGCCTTTCTCATCCTTTATCCAGTCCATAGAGGAAGGTTGTATGATCAATTATAATTTCCTAGGCTTTTAGGCCTCTGGCTTAGTAAGCATTTCTTTGTTCATGCTTTGTCTTGCAAGTTAGCCTATATGCTTGGAATAATGCTTTGTAATGCTTGTTAAACTTCTCTGGGATATGTGGGACGGTAGTGTCCATCCTCAATAACAGACAGTGAAAGTGCAGGGCGCCAAATTCAAAACAACAGAAATCAGATAATTAAAATTCCTCAAACATACAAGTATGTTACACCATTTTAAAGATACCCTTGTTGTAAATCCAGCCACAGTGTCCGATTTCAAAAAGGCTTTATGATGAAAGCACACCAAACGATTATGTTAGGTCCGTGCCTAGTCACAGAAAAACAGCCATTTTTGCAGAGATAAAATGAATCACTAACTTTGATGATCTTCATCAGATGACACTCATGGGACTTCATGTTACACAATACATGTATGTTTTGTTCGATAAAGTTCATATTTATATCCAAAAATCTCAGTTTACTTTGGCACGTTACGTTCAGTAGCTCCAAAACATCCAGTGATTTTGCAGAGAGCCACATCAATTTACAGAAATACTCATAATAAACATTGCTAAAAGACACAAGTGTTATGCATGGAATTTCAGTTCCACTTCTCCTTAATGCAACCGCTGTGTCAGATTTAAAAAAATCTTTACCGAAAAAGCACACCATGCAATAATCTGATTACAGCGCTCAGACAACAAAACAAGCCATACAGATATCCGCCATGTTGTGGAGTCAACAGAAGACAGAAATAGCATTATAAATATTCACTTACCTTTGATAATCTTCATCAGAATGCACTCCCAGGAATCCCAGTTCCACAATAAATGTTTGATTTGTTTGATAAAATCCATCGTTTATGTCCAAATACCTCCTTTTTGCGCGTTTAGTACACAATCCAAACTCACAACGAGCGGGCAAGTCCGGGTGAAAGTTCAGACGAAAGGTCATATTACAGTTCGTAGAAACACGTCAAACGAAGTATAGAATCAATCGTTAGGATGTTTTTAACATAAATCGTCAATAATGTTTCAACCAGATAATTCCTTTGTCTGTAGAAATGCGATTGAACGCAGGTCACTCTCACGTGAGCGCGCGTGATCAGCTCATGCCACTCAGGCAGACCCATGACTCATTCAGCGTCATTCCCCCCTCCTTCACAGTAGAAGCATCAAACAAGGTTTTAAAGACTTTTGACATCTAGTGGAAGCCTTAGGAAGTGCAATATAAGCCCATAGACACTGTATGTTCGATAGGCAATGACTTGAAAAACTACAAACCTCAGATTTCCCACTTCCTGGTTGGATTTTTTCTCAGGTTTTTGCCTGCCATATGAGTTCTGTTATACTCACAGACATCATTCAAACAGTTTTAGAAACTGCAGAATGTTTTCTATCCAAATCTACTATATATTATATTATATTCATATTCTAGCTTTTAGGACTGAGTAGCAGGCAGTTTACTCTGGACACCTTTTTATCCAAGCTACTCAATACTGCCCCCCAGTCCCAAAGAAGTTAATGCTTTGTAACTTTAGCTTTATGCCTTCAATGTGAGGCCATTCATTTTACATGGTAAGTGAGACTTTCTTTTGTTTTAAAGTCAATTTCCTTACTTTCTACACTTTTTGCCATGGGGCAGGGATTTTTATGTTATAGTAACAGTTTTATAGCTAGTCTCCTGCAATTCGACATTTTTTTTCCATGACTCATGCCATGTTAATAGGACATCTGAGTGAGATTGACTAATAAAATCAATCTAAAAATTGCTAGCTGACCTGGTCTAATTGAGTGACTCTCTCTCTCGCTCTTGCTCTCGCTCTCGCACCGTCAGAAAGACTGCAGGGCATTCTCTGATTATATCAAAACATAGAAACGCTAATGCCACAAAAACTCCAGGTAGACATTACTTTGTTCTCCGTAGCTCCTTTCCTTTCCTCTCATCCCTCGTTCTTTCCTCATTATTAACATGTTCCCTTGTTATCTCTCATCCTTCTATGGTGACAGCGGGAGGTGAGTCTATATAGCCTGCTGTTAATCACTGCTGAATAATTCAAATAGGCATGTGGGAGGGAAAGTGAAAGGGAATGAAAATAAGAGAAAAGGAGAGGGGGAGAGACACAGATGAAAAAAACACACACACACATGCGCACACATGCGCTCGTACACACAAACACACTTCAATTATCTCTTTGTGACACAAAGGCATGTGAATGGGACAGCACTCCTGAATGTCTGTAGTGTAATTCTGCTGACTGTTCAGGTTCGAGATATAATTAGCAGGTTCCCCTTTGGCAGAGAGAACAGAGGCGACATCCCAAATAGCACCCTATTCCCTATATAGGCCCATATGGCCATGAAGGGAGTAGGGTAACATTTAGGAATCAACCTGAGAGAACTGTGAAAGCAGTGGGGAAGCAGGAGAGAATGACTTAAACACTTCAATAATGAGCACTCCCCCTGTGTTATGGCACTACACACCTCGAGGAGGAAATCTAGTCATACTCTCCTGCTCTGATGCACACTGTACCAGTTATTAAAAATCACAGCAGCACTTTTTACTATAGCGGTGAGCTGTATTAACTCTGTCAGGGTCGTGACTAGATGTTTTCATTATAGTGGTGAGCTGTCTTGACTCTGTCAGGGTCGTGACTAGATGTTTTCATTATAGTGGTGAGCTGTCTTAACTCTGTCAGGGTCGTGACTAGATGTTTTCATTATAGTGGTGAGCTGTCTTGACTCTGTCAGGGTCGTGACTAGATGTTTTCAGTATAGTGGTGAGCTGTCTTGACTCGGTCAGGGTCGTGACAAGATGTTTTCAGTATAGTGGTGAGCTGTCTTGACTCGGTCAGGGTCATGACTAGATGTTTTCAGTGTAGTGGTGAGCTGTCTTGACTCGGTCAGGGTCGTGACTAGATGTTTTCATTATAGTGGTGAGCTGTCTTAACTCTGTCAGGGTCGTGACTAGATGTTTTCAGTGTAGTGGTGAGCTGTCTTGACTCGGTCAGGGTCATGACTAGATGTTTTCAGTGTAGTGGTGAGCTGTCTTGACTCGGTCAGGGTCGTGACTAGATGTTTTTGAGAAGTCCCACTGCATGGCACAATTGTAGGTTTCTGTTTTGTATTTCTTGTCTTTTATTTTCTAATTTATTCCACAAAGTCTGCATTGTTTATTCACTCCACAGGTGGAAATGAGAGTATGGCTTTTTTGAGAACACGTGGAGCTCAGTAAGATGACTGTAATTTGACCATTCTAACCGATTTCGCTGATGTGATATACATTACAGGAAGATGCACCAGAGTGCCAAACATTTGCATATGTTGTAATTACAATCGTGGCAATGCAATTTAGAGGAACAGTATTGAACAGGTTGAAGTGGTTTGGGTATAGCACACATGTAGTGGAGTTAACTGTTAACTCCACCCAGTCCTGTTAGTAGCTTTTTAATTAGCCTCTACCTCTCAGTGTGTGTTTTAAAAACAAAACCCTTATCAATTGTAAAACAGAAAAATGTGAGAGGGCCACATCCTAAACAAGGTCTTTAATCAATGACTGTCACACAGCCACAGGCTAGGTCTGCCAGGGTCTTGTGCGTTCGTGTGTGAGTGTGTGCGTGCGTTCGTGTGTACGTGTGTGTGTGTGTGTGTGTGTCTGTGTGTGTATGTGTGTATGTGTGTGTGTGTGTGTGTGTGTGTGTGTGTGTGTGTGTGTGTGTGTGTGTGTGTGTGTGTGTGTGTGTGTGTGTGTGTGTGTGTGTGTGTGTGTGTGTGTGTGTGTGTGTGCAGTGTAGTGTGTATACCACACTCCCACACAAAAACTCACTCATGCCAGCTTTAAAGATAACTGACCTTGCAGGTTTGCGTCGTGCTGCATACTATTCCACCCAGTGTGTCCCCGTTAGTAGCCAATCAAAGAGCCTGTGACTGTAACAGCGCTCCTTCATTCCTCCGTCCCCATGTAATCCTGCCCCCTTTTGAGGCATGGTGAAGGAACGATGGCTTCACTTGCTTCTTTGTTTGCCCCTCTGTTTTTACTCTGTTTGCTCTCTCCCTCAATTAGACAAAGCCAACACAGTAGCACAGGAGATAAACTCTCTTTGTGGTGTGTGTGTGTGTGTTTTTAGTGTCTGTGTGTGTGTTTTTTAGTGTCTGTGTCTGTGTGTGTGTGTGTGTGTGTGTGTGTGTGTGTGTGTGTGTGTGTGTGTGTGTGTGTGTGTGTGCGTGCGTGCGTGCGTGCGTGCGTGTGTGCGTGCGTGCGTGTGTGTGTGTTTGTTAGTGTGTGTGCGTGTGTACCGGGGGGAGGATCTGTGGTAGATTGATGTGTATGTCTCTTCTCTGTTGTTCTCCATCCTTTGTTATTTTAGAATGGCTAGCTGAAGATGGGAATGAATGGGGCTAGTAGGATGCATCCCTTATATTGTGACACACAGCTATTACAAAGAAACCAGACTGTGTGTGTGTGTGTGCGTGTGTGTGTGTGTGTTCTCTGTTTTAAACCATCTACTATTCACATATTGTCAATGTAAAACAACAGTCGTGATACTTTTTAAATAATAGTTTTTTTTCACCTTTATTTAACCAGGTAGGCCAGTTGAGAACAAGTTCTCATTTACAACTGCGACTTGGCCAAGATAAAGCAAAGCAGTGCGACCAAATCAAACACAGAGTTACACATAAACAAACGTACAGTCAATAACACAGTAGAAAACAAATCTATGTGCAGTGTGTGCAAATGTAGAAGAGTAGGGAGGTAGGCAATAAGCATGTTGAAATTGAGGTTAAAAACATACAAAATATGTATATATGCGAAGAAAAAAATATACATACACGACACGACGACAAAGACATCTGACGGATACGCCATCTTGGATTACATACAATAGTGTGTTTGTGTGCATGTGTATTTATTTGAGAGTGTGAGTGTGTGTGTGTGTGTACTGTATGTGTGTGTGTACTGTATGTGTATGTATGCGTGCATGCGTCTATCTGAAGAACGGTGTATTTTACTGACTCTGTAAGGATGAATCTGTTGTTCTGTGACATGTAGTCCTTTTAAGAGAAGCAGGCTGAGGGGATTGTACAGGATCCTTAGCCTACAGGGACAGCTGACACGTTCCTCTCCTCATATCCAGGGCTTGACGCAGGTGTTGGGTTTTTACAAAGAGAGGGGGAAAAATACATAAAAGAGAATGTTGACTCTTTTCTTCTTCTCTTCTGTTCTCTCATTTACATGTTCTCTCATTTACATGTTCTCTCATTTACATGTTCTCTCATTTACACATTCTCTCATTTACATGTTCTCTCATTTACACGTTCTCTCATTTATATGTTCTCTCATTTACATGTTCGCTCATTTACACATTCTCTCATTTACATGTTCTCTCATTTACATGTTCGCTCATTTCCATGTTCTCTCATTTACATGTTCTCTCATTTACATGTTCTCTCATTTACATGTTCCTCCTTTTTCGTCTTCTCCTTTTTTCCCCCTTTTGATTTTCTGTTCCCTTTTCTCCGTGGACCAATTACTCTGAGTGTAGATTCCTTGTCAATCAGTAGAGATCATTAACAGTGCATTATCAATGGCAGAGACAGTGTGGGTGTCAACAGATCTAAACACAGCAGGCTGAGAGGGGTTAAACCAAAACTATTTAGTCATTTTGACTTTGTAGTGAATGAGTGTATCAATTCAGACATTGTTGAGCATTTTTTTTAAGGGGGGGGGGGGGCTGGCTGCCATATGGAATTGTTTTAAGACGGTCATACTATGGATCATTTAGCTATTTGATTTAGAATTTTAGGATCCCTTTAGGTATCTTATTTCTTGTTTGTTTCACCCAAAAATATTTAGCCTCTTCAAAGTGGTAGGCATGTTGTGTCAATCAAATGATACAATCCCCCCCAAAAACTATTTTAATTCCAGGTTGTAAGGCAACCAAATAGGGAAAATGCCAAGGGGGTGAATACTTTCACTAGCCACTGTATGCATTTTTTAATAGTGTTGATGTCTTCACTATTATTCTACAATGTAGAACATAGTAAAATTAAAGAAAAACCTTTGAATGAGTAGGTGTGTCCAAACTGTTGGCACAATACTACCACCATACATCCATTCATTTTTTAAAATAGGTACCTTACCTTCAGACAAGTCCTGCGACACTTGTGGGACATACAGAACAAAACTGAGAACACCCACCTGTTTGTGAGAATCTTCCCATTCCAATAGTTTGTAGTTATCAGGTAAGACCCAGATGCAGACCACGTCGAAATAACAATAGTTTTAATGATCCAACGGGGCAGTTTTAATGATCCAACAAGGCAGGCTCAGGGTCAGGGGCAGGAAGGGGACAGTAAACCAGAGGTGAGGCAATGGTACCGGACGGTAGGCAGGCTCAGGGTCAGGGGCAGGCAGGGGACAGTAAACCAGAGGTGAGGCAACGGTACCGGACGGTAGGCAGGCTCAGGGTCAGGGGTAAGGCAGGGGACAGTAAACCAGAGGTGGGGCAACGGTACCGGACGGTAGGCAGGCTCAGGGTCAGGGGCAGGCAGGGGAGAGTAAACCAGAGGTGAGGCAACGGTACCGGACGTTAGGCAGGCTCAGGGTCAGGGGCAGGCAGGGGACAGTAAACCAGAGGTGGGGCAACGGTACCGGACGGTAGGCAGGCTCAGGGTCAGGGGCAGGCAGGGGACAGTAAACCAGAGGTGAGGCAACGGTACCGGACGGTAGGCAGGCTCAGGGTCAGGGGCAGGCAGGGGACAGTAAACCAGAGGTGAGGCAACGGTACCGGACGGTAGGCAGGCTCAGGGTCAGGGGCAGGCAGGGGACAGTAAACCAGAGGTGAGGCAACGGTACCGGACGGTAGGCAGGCTCAGGGTCAGGGGCAGGCAGGGGACAGTAAACCAGAGGTGGGGCAACGGTACCGGACGGTAGGCAGGCTCAGGGTCAGGGGCAGGCAGGGGACAGTAAACCAGAGGTGGGGCAACGGTACCGGACGGTAGGCAGGCTCAGGGTCAGGGGTAGGCAGGGGACAGTAAACCAGAGGTGAGGCAACGGTACCGGACGGTAGGCAGGCTCAGGGTCAGGGGCAGGCAGGGGACAGTAAACCAGAGGTGAGGCAACGGTACCGGACGGTAGGCAGGCTCAGGGTCAGGGGTAAGGCAGGGGACAGTAAACCAGAGGTGGGGCAACGGTACCGGACGGTAGGCAGGCTCAGGGTCAGGGGCAGGCAGGGGAGAGTAAACCAGAGGTGAGGCAACGGTACCGGACGTTAGGCAGGCTCAGGGTCAGGGGCAGGCAGGGGACAGTAAACCAGAGGTGGGGCAACGGTACCGGACGGTAGGCAGGCTCAGGGTCAGGGGCAGGCAGGGGACAGTAAACCAGAGGTGAGGCAACGGTACCGGACGTTAGGCAGGCTCAGGGTCAGGGGCAGGCAGGGGACAGTAAACCAGAGGTGAGGCAATGGTACCGGACGGTAGGCAGGCTCAGGGTCAGGGGCAGGCAGGGGACAGTAAACCAGAGGTGAGGCAACGGTACCGGACGGTAGGCAGGCTCAGGGTCAGGGGCAGGCAGGGGACAGTAAACCAGAGGTGGGGCAACGGTACCGGACGGTAGGCAGGCTCAGGGTCAGGGGCAGGCAGGGGACAGTAAACCAGAGGTGGGGCAACGGTACCGGACGGTAGGCAGGCTCAGGGTCAGGGGTAGGCAGGGGACAGTAAACCAGAGGTGAGGCAACGGTACCGGACGGTAGGCAGGCTCAGGGTCAGGGGCAGGCAGGGGACAGTAAACCAGAGGTGAGGCAACGGTACCGGACGGTAGGCAGGCTCAGGGTCAGGGGCAGGCAGGGGACAGTAAACCAGAGGTGGGGCAACGGTACCGGACGGTAGGCAGGCTCAGGGTCAGGGGCAGGCAGGGGACAGTAAACCAGAGGTGGGGCAACGGTACCGGACGGTAGGCAGGCTCAGGGTCAGGGGTAGGCAGGGGACAGTAAACCAGAGGTGAGGCAACGGTACCGGACGGTAGGCAGGCTCAGGGTCAGGGGCAGGCAGGGGACAGTAAACCAGAGGTGAGGCAACGGTACCGGACGGTAGGCAGGCTCAGGGTCAGGGGCAGGCAGGGGACAGTAAACCAGAGGTGAGGCAACGGTACCGGACGGTAGGCAGGCTCAGGTTCAGGGTAGGCAGGGGACAGTAAACCAGAGGTGAGGCAACGGTACCGGACGGTAGGCAGGCTCAGGGTCAGGGGTAAGGCAGGGGACAGTAAACCAGAGGTGAGGCAACGGTACCGGACGGTAGGCAGGCTCAGGGTCAGGGGTAAGGCAGGGGACAGTAAACCAGAGGTGAGGCAACGGTACCGGACGGTAGGCAGGCTCAGGGTCAGGGGCAGGCAGGGGACAGTAAACCAGAGGTGGGGCAACGGTACCGGACGTTAGGCAGGCTCAGGGTCAGGGGCAGGCAGGGGACAGTAAACCAGAGGTGAGGCAACGGTACCGGACGGTAGGCAGGCTAGGGGTCAGGGTAGGCAGGGGACAGTAAACCAGAGGTGGGGCAACGGTACCGGACGGTAGGCAGGCTCAGGGTCAGGGGCAGGCAGGGGACAGTAAACCAGAGGTGAGGCAACGGTACCGGACGGTAGGCAGGCTCAGGGTCAGGGGCAGGCAGGGGACAGTAAACCAGAGGTGAGGCAACGGTACCGGACGTTAGGCAGGCTCAGGGTCAGGGGCAGGCAGGGGACAGTAAACCAGAGGTGGGGCAACGGTACCGGACGGTAGGCAGGCTACGGGTCAGGTTAGGCAGGGGACAATAAACCAGAGGTGGGGCAACGGTACCGGACGGTAGGCAGGCTCAGGGTCAGGGGCAGGCAGGGGACAGTAAACCAGAGGTGGGGCAACGGTACCGGACGGTAGGCAGGCTCAGGGTCAGGGGTAGGCAGGGGACAGTAAACCAGAGGTGGGGCAACGGTACCGGACGGTAGGCAGGCTCAGGGTCAGGGGCAGGCAGGGGACAGTAAACCAGAGGTGAGGCAACGGTACCGGACGGTAGGCAGGCTAGGGGTCAGGGGCAGGCAGGGGACAGTAAACCAGAGGTGGGGCAACGGTACCGGACGGTAGGCAGGCTAGGTGTGAGGGTAGGCAGGGGACAATAAACCATTTATTTTATCTACTGTACCTTCCCAAACCCCATTAATACACCTAGCTTATTTTATTGACTGTACCTTCCCAAACCCCATTAATACACCTAGCTTATTTTATTGACTGTACCTTCCCAACCCCCATTAATACACCTTGCTATTTTATCTACTGTACCTTCCCAAACCCCATTAATACACCTAGCTTATTTTATCTACTGTACCTTCCCAACCTCCATTAATACACCTTGCTATTTTATCTACTGTACCTTCCCAACCCCCATTAATACACCTTGCTATTTTATCTACTGTACCTTCCCAACCCCCATTAATACACTTTGCTATTTTATCTACTGTACCTTCCCAACCCCCATTAATACACCTTGCTATTTTATCTACTGTACCTTCCCAACCCCCATTAATACACCTAGCTTATTTTATCTACTGTACCTTCCCAACCCCCATTAATACACCTAGCTTATTTTATCTACTGTACCTTCCCAAACCCCATTAATACACCTTGCTAATTTATCTACTGTACCTTCGCAACCCCCATTAATACACCTTGCTATTTTATCTACTGTACCTTCCCAACCCCCATTAATACACCTAGCTTATTTTATCTACTGTACCTTCCCAACCCCCATTAATACACCTTGCTATTTTATCTACTGTACCTTCCCAAACCCCATTAATACACCTAGCTTATTTTATCTACTGTACCTTCCCAAACCCCATTAATACACCTTGCTATTTTATCTACTGTACCTTCCCAACCCCCATTAATACACCTAGCTTATTTTATCTACTGTACCTTCCAAACCCCAAATACACCATTTAATACACCTTCCCAACTTAATTTATTTGATCTACTGTACCTTCCCAACCCCCATTAATACACCTTGCTTATTTATCTACTGTACCTTCCCAACCCCCATTAATACCCATTAATCTACTGTACCTTCCCAAACCCCATTAATCACCTAGATTATTTTATCTACTGTACCTTCCCAACCCCCATTAATACACCTAGCTTATTTGATCTACTGTACCTTCCCAACCCCCATTAATACACCTAGCTTATTTGATCTACTGTACCTTCCCAACCCCATTAATACACCTTAATACACCTTAATACTAATTTTATCTACTGTACCTTCCCAAACCCCATTAATACACCTAGATTATTTTATCTACTGTACCTTCCCAACCCCCATTAATACACCTAGCTTATTTGATCTACTGTACCTTCCCAACCCCCATTAATACACCTTGCTATTTTATCTACTGTACCTTCCCAAACCCCATTAATACACCTAGCTTATTTTATCTACTGTACCTTCCCAAACCCCATTAATACACCTTGCTAATTTATCTACTGTACCTTCGCAACCCCCATTAATACACCTTGCTATTTTATCTACTGTACCTTCCCAACCCCCATTAATACACCTATCTTATTTTATCTACTGTACCTTCCCAACCCCCATTAATACACCTTGCTATTTTATTGACTGTACCTTCCCAACCCCCATTAATACACCTAGCTTATTTTATCTACTGTACCTTCCCAAACCCCATTAATACACCTAGCTTATTTTATTGACTGTACCTTCCCAACCCCCATTAATACACCTTGCTATTTTATCTACTGTACCTTCCCAAACCCCATTAATACACCTAGCTTATTTTATTGACTGTACCTTCCCAACCCCCATTAATACACCTTGCTATTTTATCTACTGTACCTTCCCAAACCCCATTAATACACCTAGCTTATTTTATCTACTGTACCTTCCCAACCTCCATTAATACACCTTGCTATTTTATCTACTGTACCTTCCCAACCCCCATTAATACACCTTGCTTATTTTATCTACTGTACCTTCCCAAATACACCCCATTAATACACTTTGCTATTTTATCTACTGTACCTTCCCAACCCCATTAATACACCTTGCTATTTTATCTACTGTACCTTCCCAACCCCCATTAATACACCTAGCTTATTTTATCTACTGTACCTTCCCAACCCCCATTAATACACCTAGCTTATTTTATCTACTGTACCTTCCCAAACCCCATTAATACACCTTGCTAATTTATCTACTGTACCTTCGCAACCCCCATTAATACACCTTGCTATTTTATCTACTGTACCTTCCCAACCCCCATTAATACACCTAGCTTATTTTATCTACTGTACCTTCCCAACCCCCATTAATACACCTTGCTATTTTATCTACTGTACCTTCCCAAACCCCATTAATACACCTAGCTTATTTTATCTACTGTACCTTCCCAAACCCCATTAATACACCTTGCTATTTTATCTACTGTACCTTCCCAACCCCCATTAATACACCTAGCTTATTTTATCTACTGTACCTTGCCAAACCCCATTAATACACCTAGCTTATTTAATCTACTGTACCTTCCCAACCCCCATTAATACACCTAGCTTATTTGATCTACTGTACCTTCCCAACCCCCATTAATACACCTTGCTAATTTATCTACTGTACCTTCCCAAACCCCATTAATACACCTAGATTATTTTATCTACTGTACCTTCCCAACCCCCATTAATACACCTAGCTTATTTGATCTACTGTACCTTCCCAACCCCCATTAATACACCTAGCTTATTTGATCTACTGTACCTTCCCAACCCCCATTAATACACCTTGCTAATTTATCTACTGTACCTTCCCAAACCCCATTAATACACCTAGATTATTTTATCTACTTTTATTGACTTCCCAACCCCCATTAATACACCTAGCTTATTTTATCTACTGTACCTTCCCAACCCCCATTAATACACCTTGCTATTTTATCTTGCTACTGTACCTTCCCAAACCCCATTAATACACCTAGCTTATTTTATCTACTGTACCTTCCCAAACCCCATTAATACACCTTGCTAATTTTATCTACTGTACCTTCCCAACCCCCATTAATACACCTTGCTATTTTATCTACTGTACCTTCCCAACCCCATTAATACACCTATCTTATTTTATCTACTGTACCTTCCCAAACCCCATTAATACACCTTGCTATTTTATTACTGTACCTTCCCAAACCCCATTAATACACCTAGCTTATTTTATCTACTGTACCTTCCCAAACCCCATTAATACACCTTGCTATTTTATCTACTGTACCTTCCCAACCCCATTAATACACCTTGCTATTTTATCTACTATACCTTCCCAACCCCCATTAATACACCTAGCTTATTTTATCTACTGTACCTTCCCAAACCCCATTAATACACCTTGCTATTTTATCTACTGTACCTTCCCAACCCCCATTAATACACCTTGCTATTTTATCTACTGTACCTTCCCAACCCCCATTAATACACCTAGCTTATTTTATCTACTGTACCTTGCCAAACCCCATTAATACACCTAGCTTATTTAATCTACTGTACCTTCCCAACCCCCATTAATACACCTAGCTTATTTGATCTACTGTACCTTCCCAACCCCCATTAATACACCTTGCTAATTTATCTACTGTACCTTCCCAAACCCCATTAATACACCTAGATTATTTTATCTACTGTACCTTCCCAACCCCCATTAATACACCTAGCTTATTTGATCTACTGTACCTTCCCAACCCCCATTAATACACCTTGCTATTTTATCTACTGTACCTTCCCAAACCCCATTAATACACCTAGCTTATTTTATCTACTGTACCTTCCCAAACCCCATTAATACACCTTGCTAATTTATCTACTGTACCTTCGCAACCCCCATTAATACACCTTGCTATTTTATCTACTGTACCTTCCCAACCCCCATTAATACACCTATCTTATTTTATCTACTGTACCTTCCCAACCCCCATTAATACACCTTGCTATTTTATTGACTGTACCTTCCCAACCCCCATTAATACACCTAGCTTATTTTATCTACTGTACCTTCCCAACCCCCATTAATACACCTTGCTATTTTATCTACTGTACCTTCCCAACCCCCATTAATACACCTTGCTATTTTATCTACTATACCTTCCCAACCCCCATTAATACACCTAGCTTATTTTATCTACTGTACCTTGCCAAACCCCATTAATACACCTAGCTTATTTAATCTACTGTACCTTCCCAACCCCCATTAATACACCTAGCTTATTTGATCTACTGTACCTTCCCAACCCCCATTAATACACCTAGCTTATTTGATCTACTGTACCTTCCCAACCCCCATTAATACACCTTGCTATTTTATCTACTGTACCTTCCCAAACCCCATTAATACACCTAGCTTATTTTATCTACTGTACCTTCCCAACCCCCATTAATACACCTAGCTTATTTTATCTACTGTACCTTCCCAACCCCCATTAATACACCTTGCTATTTTATCTACTGTACCTTCCCAAACCCCATTAATACACCTAGCTTATTTTATCTACTGTACCTTCCCAACCCCCATTAATACACCTAGCTCATTTTATCTACTGTACCTTCCCAACCCCCATTAATACACCTTGCTATTTTATCTACTGTACCTTCCCAACCCCCATTAATACACCTTGCTATTTTATCTACTGTACCTTCCCAACCCCCATTAATACACCTAGCTTATTTTATATACTGTACCTTCCCAAACCCCATTAATACACCTAGCTTATTTTATCTACTGTACCTTCCCAAACCCCATTAATACACCTAGCTTATTTTATTGACTGTACTTTCCCAAACCCCATTAATACACCTAGCTTATTGTATCTACTGTACCTTCCCAACCCCCATTAATACACCTTGCTATTTTATCTACTGTACCTTCCCAACCCCCATTAATACACCTTGCTATTTTATCTACTGTACCTTCCCAAACCCCATTAATACACCTAGCTCATTTTATCTACTGTACCTTCCCAACCCCCATTAATACACCTTGCTATTTTATCTACTGTACCTTCCCAAACCCCATTAATACACCTAGCTTATTTTATCTACTGTACCTTCCCAAACCCCATTAATACACCTTGCTATTTTATCTACTGTACCTTCCCAAACCCCATTAATACACCTAGCTTATTTTATCTACTGTACCTTCCCAACCCCCATTAATACACCTTGCTATTTTATCTACTGTACCTTCCCAAACCCCATTAATACACCTAGCTTATTTTATCTACTGTACCTTCCCAACCACCATAAATATACCTAGCTTATACCTACTTTCCCAAATCCCATGAACACACCTATCTTATTATCTACCTTCCCAACCCCCATTAATACACCTAGCTTATTTTATTGACTGTACCTTCCCAACCCCCATTAATACACCTTGCTATTTTATCTACTGTACCTTCCCAACCCCCATTAATACACCTTGCTATGTTATCTACTGTACCTTCCCAACCCCCATTAATACACCTAGCTTATTTTATCTACTGTACCTTCCCAACCCCCATTAATATACCTTGCTATTTTATCTACTGTACCTTCCCAACCCCCATGAATACACCTTGCTATTTTATCTACTGTACCTTCCCAAACCCCATTAATACACCTAGCTTATTTTATTGACTGTACCTTCCCAAACCCCATTAATACACCTAGCTTATTTTATATACTGTACCTTCCCAAACCCCATTAATACACCTTGCTTATTTTATCTACTGTACCTTCCCAAACCCCATTAATACACCTAGCTTATTTTATCTACTGTACCTTCCCAACACCCATTAATACACCTTGCTATTTTATCTACTGTACCTTCCCAACCCCCATTAATACACCTAGCTTATTTTATCTACTGTACCTTCCCAACCCCCATTAATACACCTAGCTTATTTGATCTACTGTACCTTCCCAACCCCCATTAATACACCTTG
The DNA here is from genome assembly GCF_034236695.1 of Oncorhynchus nerka. NCBI lineage: Eukaryota > Metazoa > Chordata > Actinopteri > Salmoniformes > Salmonidae > Oncorhynchus > Oncorhynchus nerka. The sequence continues at coordinate 16,017,075 of NC_088402.1, forward strand.
CTATTTTATCTACTGTACCTTCCCAACCCCCATTAATACACCTAGCTTATTTTATCTACTGTACCTTCCCAACCCCCATTAATACACCTAGCTTATTTTATCTACTGTACCTTCCCAACCCCCATTAATACACCTAGCTTATTTTATCTACTGTACCTTCCCAACCCCCATTAATACACCTAGCTTATTTGATCTACTGTACCTTCCCAACCCCCATTAATACACCTTGCTATTTTATCTACTGTACCTTCCCAAACCCCATTAATACACCTAGCTTATTTTATCTACTGTACCTTCCCAACCACCATCCCAAATTATACCTAGCTTATTTTATCTACTGTACCTTCCCAACCCCCCATTAATACACCTAGCTTATTTTATTGACTGTACCTTCCCAACCCCCATTAATACACCTTGCTATTTTATCTACTGTACCTTCCCAACCCCCATTAATACACCTTGCTATGTTATCTACTGTACCTTCCCAACCCCCATTAATATACCTTGCTATTTTATCTACTGTACCTTCCCAACCCCCATGAATACACCTTGCTATTTTATCTACTGTACCTTCCCAAACCCCATTAATACACCTAGCTTATTTTATTGACTGTACCTTCCCAAACCCCATTAATACACCTAGCTTATTTTATATACTGTACCTTCCCAAACCCCATTAATACACCTTGCTTATTTTATCTACTGTACCTTCCCAAACCCCATTAATACACCTTGCTATTTTATCTACTGTACCTTCCCAAACCCCATTAATACACCTAGCTATTTTATCTACTGTACCTTCCCAAACCCCATTAATACACCTAGCTTATTTTATCTACTGTACCTTCCCAACCCCCATTAATACACCTTGCTATTTTATCTACTGTACCTTCCCTAGCTATTTTATCTACTGTACCCCCATTAATACACCTAGCTTATTTTATCTACTGTACCTTCCCAACCCCATTAATACACCTAGCTTATTTGATCTACTGTACCTTCCCAACCCCCATTAATACACCTTGCTATTTTATCTACTGTACCTTCCCAAACCCCATTAATACACCTAGCTTATTTTATCTACTGTACCTTCCCAACCCCATTAATACACCTAGCTTATTTTATCTACTGTACCTTCCCAACCCCATTAATACACCTTGCTATTTTATCTACTGTACCTTCCCAAACCCCATTAATACACCTTGCTCTATTTTATCTACTGTACCTTCCCAAACCCCATTAATACACCTTTTGCTATTTTATCTACTGTACCTTCCCAAACCCTAGCATTAATACACCTTAATACTATTTTATCTACTGTACCTTCCCAACACCCATTAATACACCTTGCTATTTTATCTACTGTACCTTCCCAACCCCATTAATACACCTAGCTTATTTTATATACTGTACCTTCCCAAACCCCATTAATACACCTAGCTTATTTTATCTACTGTACCTTCCCAAACCCCATTAATACACCTAGCTTATTTTATTGACTGTACTTTCCCAAACCCCATTAATACACCTAGCTTATTGTATCTACTGTACCTTCCCAACCCCCATTAATACACCTTGCTATTTTATCTACTGTACCTTCCCAAACCCCATTAATACACCTAGCTCATTTTATCTACTGTACCTTCCCAACCCCCATTAATACACCTTGCTATTTTATCTACTGTACCTTCCCAAACCCCATTAATACACCTAGCTTATTTTATCTACTGTACCTTCCCAAACCCCATTAATACACCTTGCTATTTTATCTACTGTACCTTCCCAACCCCCATTAATACACCTTGCTATTTTATCTACTGTACCTTCCCAACCCCCATTAATACACCTATTTTATCTACTGCTTAACCCCCATTAATTATATCTACTGTACCTTCCCAAACCCCATTAATACACCTAGCTTATTTTATCTACTGTACCTTCCCAAACCCCATTAATACACCTTGCTATTTTATCTACTGTACCTTCCCAACACCCATTAATACACCTTGCTATTTTATCTACTGTACCTTCCCAACCCCCATTAATACACCTAGCTTATTTTATATACTGTACCTTCCCAAACCCCATTAATACACCTAGCTTATTTTATCTACTGTACCTTCCCAAACCCCATTAATACACCTAGCTTATTTTATTGACTGTACTTTCCCAAACCCCATTAATACACCTAGCTTATTGTATCTACTGTACCTTCCCAACCCCCATTAATACACCTTGCTATTTTATCTACTGTACCTTCCCAAACCCCATTTTATCTACTACCTTCCCATACACCTAGCTTATTTTATCTACTGTTCCCACCTTCCCAACCCCCCATTAATACACCTTGCTATTTTATCTACTGTACCTTCCCAAACCCCATTAATACACCTAGCTTATTTTATCTACTGTACCTTCCCAAACCCCATTAATACACCTTGCTATTTTATCTACTGTACCTTCCCAACCCCCATTAATACACCTTGCTATTTTATCTAACCCCCATTAATACACCTGTATTTTATCCTTCCCAACCCCATTAATACACCTAGCTTATTTTATATACTGTACCTTCCCAAACCCCATTAATACACCTAGCTTATTTTATCTACTGTACCTTCCCAAACCCCATTAATACACCTAGCTTATTTTATTGACTGTACTTTCCCAAACCCCATTAATACACCTAGCTTATTTTATCTACTGTACCTTCCCAACCCCATTAATACACCTTGCTATTTTATCTACTGTACCTTCCCAACCCCATTAATACACCTTGCTATTTTATCTACTGTACCCCCATTAATACACCTCCCAACCTTCCCAAACCCCATTAATACACCTACCTTCCCATAATACACCTTGCTTATTTTATCTACTGTACCTTCCCAACCCCCATTAATACACCTAGCTTATTTTATCTACTGTACCTTCCCAACCCCCATTAATACACCTAGCTTATTTTATCTACTGTACCTTCCCAACCCCCATTAATACACCTAGCTTATTTGATCTACTGTACCTTCCCAACCCCCATTAATACACCTTGCTATTTTATCTACTGTACCTTCCCAAACCCCATTAATACACCTAGCTTATTTTATCTACTGTACCTTCCCAACCCCATTAATACACCTAGCTTATTTGATCTACTGTACCTTCCCAACCCCCATTAATACACCTTGCTATTTTATCTACTGTACCTTCCCAACCCCCATTAATACACCTTCCCAACCCCATTAATACACCTTGCTTATTTTATCTACTGTACCTTCCCAAACCCCATTAATACACCCCATTAATACACCTAGCTTATTTTATCTACTGTACCTTCCCAACCCCCATTAATACACCTAGCTTATTTTATCTACTGTACCTTCCCAACCCCCATTAATACACCCCCTTCCCAACCCCCATTAATACACCTTGCTATTTTATCTACTGTACCTTCCCAAACCCCATTAATACACCTAGCTTATTTTATCTACTGTACCTTCCCAAACCCCATTAATACACCTAGCTTATTTTATCTACTACACCTTCCCAACCCCCATTAATACACCTTCCCAACCCCCATTAATACACCTTGCTTATTTTATCTACTGTACCTTCCCAACCCCCATTAATACACCTTGCTATTTTATCTACTGTACCTTCCCAACCCCATTAATACACCTAGCTTATTTTATCTACTGTACCTTCCCAACCCCCATTAATACACCTAGCTTATTTTATCTACTGTACCTTCCCAACCCCATTAATACACCTAGCTTATTTGATCTAATACTGCTATTTGATCTACTTCCCAACCCCCATTAATACACCTTGCTATTTTATCTACTGTACCTTCCCAAACCCCATTAATACACCTAGCTTATTTTATATACTGTACCTTCCCAACCCCATTAATACACCTAGCTCATTTTATCTACTGTACCTTCCCAACCCCATTAATACACCTTTCTATTTTATCTACTGTACCTTCCCAAATCCCATTAATACACCTAGCTTATTTGATCTACTGTATTTTATCCTTCCTTCCCAACCCCCATTAATACACCTTGCTATTTTATCTACTGTACCTTCCCAACCCCATTAATACACCTTATTTTATCTACTGTACTTCCCATTTTATCTACTGTACCTTCCCAACCCCCATTAATACACCTAGCTTATTTGATCTACTGTACCTTCCCAACCCCCATTAATACACCTTGCTATTTTATCTACTGTACCTTCCCAAACCCCATTAATACACCTAGCTTATTTTATATACTGTACCTTCCCAACCCCCATTAATACACCTAGCTCATTTTATCTACTGTACCTTCCCAACCCCCATTAATACACCTTTCTATTTTATCTACTGTACCTTCCCAAACCCCATTAATACACCTAGCTTATTTGATCTACTGTACCTTCCCAAACCCCATTAATACACCTTGCTATTTTATCTACTGTACCTTCCCAACCCCCATTAATACACCTTGCTATTTTATCTACTGTACCTTCCCAACCCCCATTAATACACCTAGCTTATTTTATCTACTGTACCTTCCCAACCCCCATTAATACACCTAGCTTATTTTATCTACTGTACCTTCCCAACCCCCATTAATACACCTAGCTTATTTGATCTACTGTACCTTCCCAACCCCCATTAATACACCTTGCTATTTTATCTACTGTACCTTCCCAACCCCCATTAATACACCTAGCTTATTTTATCTACTGTACCTTCCCAACCCCCATTAATACACCTATCTCATTTTATCTACTGTACCTTCAGAACCCCCATTAATACACCTTGCTATTTTATCTACTGTACCTTCCCAAACCCCATTAATACACCTAGCTTATTTGATCTACTGTACCTTCCCAACCACCATAAATATACCTAGCTTATACCTACTTTCCCAAATCCCATGAACACACCTATCTTATTATCTACCTTCCCAACCCCCATTAATATACCTTGTTTATCTTATTTACCTTCCCTACCCCTACCCTGGTGGTCTTCCCACTTAACATGAAATTGAATTTTACAAATTCAACAACTGACAGAGCTTGAGGAAATTTGTTGTATTTTGCATTGGGTGTGGTGCTGTTCAGCTGCCAAATCTCATTCCTTGGATATCAGTACCTAGACAATGGAAAATAGTTTGGTGTTGATCTGTCTGAGAGGTAACAGCAGGAATGTACTCAATATATTATTAAATCATTTAATTAAATCATGTACTTCGGGGCCCTTAGGATTCTGTTTGTTGTATTTACTGCAGTTTCATGTTATGTGATATTTTCCAATAGCAATTTAGTATTATGTTTATGATTTTAAACATACTGTATGTAAAAATCATTATCATAGCACAGCATGCAAAGTGGATGTGAGAGAGAGCGAGATTGAGAAAAGAGAAAAAGAGAGAGACAGGGAGAGAGAGAGAGAGAGGAGGGAGAGAAGGGGAGGGAGAGAAAGAGATTATTGTAGCAATGATTCCACACATCTTTTATGGGATGATATTGTGATGATGGAGGCAATGCTTTTCTCATTTTTGGCAATATCTTAGTGCTCATATTAAACTGAAACCCAAATGATATTAACTGTAAAAAGTATTAGAAAAATAACAAAAGTTTCTCATTTTAGATTTTGTGGGTGTGTTTGTGTTTTTGTCAGTGTGTGCATGTGTTTGTGTGCATGCATTAGTGTGTGCGCCCATGCTTGTGTGTGTGTGTGCATTTGTGTGCGTGTCTTAGTGACGTTACTCATTTTCCCAGGGACGTGTGGACAGTTTTTATGACTCTTAATCAAAATAAACTGCATCTGTCTGATCTCCATAATAATAGGGAGTGTGCACGGACGCGTTATTCATTAGTTTGCTCTGGTGTGCTAGCCTAGCTGGAGCAGGAAGTGGATTTAATGTATTTAGTATCTAACTGTTGCCTAAGTAGCTGGGATTATTATAATGGCCTGTCAAGGCTAAAGCCTGGGCCTAATTCCCCTTCTCCAGATATCCCTTACAAAGGACAAGCTAATATTGCTATACTTTTCAAATTCCATACTGATTTACTTAGGCCGTAATACAGATGTAGGATCTTAATTTGATCACTCTTTTGCTGCTAAGAATTTGCCTGCACGACAGAAATGCAAACATTTGGTGTACTCAATGTTTAAAAAGATCTCTAAAGTTTGCAATTTCCACTTTAAAATGTCACACTTGTAGGTATATGATAGAGTGGTGTGGCTTTAATTATAGCTGGGTTATGTGAGGATGTTTGTGTGTGTGTATATATATTTGGTTACAGGCCTCTTTTTTCATCTTTTATGAGGGTACAAGCGCGAACACAAATATGCAGGCACACTCACGCATGGACACAAGCATGAACACACACACACGCACTCAAATATCAGCCCATTTGACAATAATTCAACCGCATCGAAGGTTGCAAAGGTGTGAAACTCAGCATACAGTTCATTCCATCATCAGACTGAAGCAGTCGGCGACTTACAGTGTCAGGTCATATACGTGCTAGAAGTACAAATCCACTCTTGGAGCAAAATTATTATCAAAAGAATTTACTTCATGTATTTTTAAGCATGTTCTTGTCTTCTGCTGTAAGCATAAGTTGGATTCAAGTGATATGCAGGCACTTGTTATTGAACTTCCAACTCTCTTCAAGAGTAGTTGAATATATCCCACACGTTCAATGTATACTTTAATTCTTGTCTTTTTTCAATTCAATGCGTCTCGTTTGGACTACAAGGTAATGACAAGGTACTTTTCCCTTTGCTGTGTCAAGAGGACCAAGTATTTCATCAAATATGCAGCTAGCGGGACATTTCAATGAATGTTGGCTATCTACCATCAAGATGGACTTTGAGTGACTGACCCTTACCTTTCATTAACATATGTGAGATGTATGAAACTATTAAAATAATATGCATATATCTCCTACTGATGAAAATCATGGAGCGTATGGAGATGAGGATTAATGGAAATTAATGTGCAATGTTCAAGCTTTCTTTTTCCAAGATGAAGAAACAGCATGAGATGTGTGCTTTTCTCTCCAACTTTCAACTTTTGAAATGTCGTTTTCTGCAATACTGTAGGTTTTAGAATTATCCTTGTTCTGAAATATTAAGTTAAAAGTTTTGCTGACGTCACAAAAAAAGAACTTGTTCAGCTTCAAGCAGCTTTGCCCGCTGGATGCCCTCTTGATGTTCTAAAAACATTGGTTGGATTTCTCAGCCCCAAGTTCTTACATACAAAAACATGGTTTCTTAAGTTCCTTTGCTGAACTGAGTAATGTGTTTGGATCAGCGGAGGCTTCTCAAGAGGATGAATGGGAGGACCATCCTCTTCAGCGAGTTTCATAATACTAAATATGCTCACGTCAACAAATAATAGATTAAAACAGACTGTTTTGCAAAGAAGGTCCACATTAGCCTCAACAGCACTCTGTATGGTAGCACCATGGTGGAGCTGGAGCACAGCTAGTTTCTGTCCTCCTCTGGGTAAATGACTTCAATTCAAAACCTAGGAGAGTCATGGTTCTCACCCCCTTCCATAGATTTACACAGTAATTATGACAACATCTGGAGTACGTCTCCCAAGCTATCAGAGCTCTTGCAGCATGAACTGAGATGTTGTCCACCCAATCAGAGAATGAATATAGCATTGAAAGCATATGCTACAACTAGCTAGCACTGCAGTGAATAAAATGTATTGAGTTGTTGACTCAAAGAGAGAGAAAGACAATAGCTGAAAAGTTTACAACAAATTATTCTTTTTTTAAATGTAGAAGACACAAGTTAGAGATAGAGGGATAGCTATATTTAGTTGTATTTTTGTTTCACTTAGCTAGCGAATGCAGCTATCTGGTTTAGCCTACTCAAACACCCGACTCAAAAAGAAAGGGATACTATGTTAGCTAGCTGGCTATGGCTATCAAGTACTGGAACTCTTCCAAGGTAAGCTTTTGGTTTTATTAATGTATTGCCACCGTGGCCTGCTAGTGTAACTGCTAAACTGCTTGCTGACTACACACTGTACTGCTTGGTTTTAGTGAGTTTACCAACGTGTTAGTTCTAGTAGCTATGTTGACTATGACGTTACTAACATCGTTAGCTAGGAAGGTGACGCCAATATAGGCTGTGTTAGCGGTTATTAAGTGAAGGTTTAGCTTGGAAAGGGTTTTTCTCAAGGTCACAGACAGCTGATGTGTTTTGCACTGAAGTCCATAAGCGAAAGGAAAAGCGTATATGCGAGAAGGAATTATACATTGAGCAAAATGTTCATGCTGTTTGTAAATGGCTGCTATGGAATTCAACTGTGTTTGCGTGTGATCACTGATGTATTAATTCTGCTAATTCTGTTCAAAAACATTTCTTAAATGGAAGCAAATGGAACAAAACAGGGATACCTGAATTTGTCCAATATAAACTTGCATTTGCAACTGTTGGAATACACCCTAGATCAGCTAGATGCAGGCCAGAGTGTGCATGGTGGTATTGAATGTGTCACTGTCTGTCACCTTGATTACTGAAATATTTATCTCGACCTGTGCACCTACGTTGTAAACTTTCATTCATAGGCAAGGTTGTAGCAACCTCATGATGGTTATAGGGAACATTTTAGTATCATCTAGTAGCCTAAATCTATCACTGTTACATTGAGCTGGGTGAATGGAATATGAATGACAGTCATCCAATATGCTGAAATAGAAATAAGGCCATGCTCATAAAAAAATAATTGTCCACCCTTATTATTTAATGTCATCGACCGCCACTGGTTTGGAGATGCGTTAGTTCTGCATATGTCTTCCTAAATGTTTCCTCCTCTCCCTGTCCTGGTTGTAGATTAACTGACTTCCTGTTAATAAGGGAGCCGACCGGGCTGATTGGCTGGTTTGGACTGACTTCATGGTTATAGGCTAGGTGGAAGATGACAAAGGTTAAGACAACATGATTTTAATATCCAATAACTCTCTGCAACAATGGGGAAGAATGAATTCTAAATAATGGGACTAGCAATGCTAGCAACAATGGGGAAGAATGAATTCTAAACAATGGGACTAGCAATGCTAGCAACAATGGGGAAGAATGAATTCTAAACAATGGGACTAGCAATGCTAGCAACAATGGGGAAGAATGAATTCTAAACAATGGGACTAGCAATGCTAGCAATAATGGGGAAGAATGGATTCTAAACAATGGGACTAGCAATGCTAGCAACAATGGGGACGAATTCTAAACAATGGGACTAGCAATGCTAGCAACAATGGGGAAGAATGAATTCTAAACAATGGGACTAGCAATGCTAGCAACAATGGGGAAGAATGAATTCTAAACAATGGGACTAGCAATGCTAGCAACAATGGGGAAAAATGAATTCTAAACAATGGGACTAGCAATGCTAGCAACAATGGGGAAGAATGAATTCTAAACAATGGGACTAGCAATGCTAGCAACAATGGGGAAAAATGAATTCTAAACAATGGGACTAGCAATGCTAGCAACAATGACTGGAGGTGAGAGAGTTTGTCCATCAAAGTGAAAAATAAACCCAATTGTAGGGAATTTTAGTTAATTACTCAGCAAACATATTATAATGGTTTTACTGTCATTAAAAACATTTGAACGTTTTTCAAATGAACTACAGCCACTTTATTTCCTGTCGCTGGTCATGGTTCCAATGCTAATCATGTAGAATCAGCAACAGAGCTGGTCCATTGAAATGGTCTATTTTCTAATGCTGGAATGATTAGTTTGTCTTGTCCGGTTTATTTTTGACCAAAGGTTATAGAGGAGCCGACTCGGCTGGTTGGCTGCTCTGGACTGTCCTCACAGAACTCTTCGCGTGATTGAAGATGGTAGAGAGCCCTGAGGCGGGAGAGCATTTTGGGTTTCCGTTGAGTAAGGCAGTAATGGTAATGGGAATTGACCGTTGTGGTCATAGAGATAGAGAATGTTCTGGTGTGTGTCAAACTGTATAGTAATGGCTTGTTTAGTTTTTTTGTCATTGTCGTCCCTAAATTATTTAGTGACCTCTCAAATAAATGAAAACAAATGAAATGTTTTACAGAAGAGGACCTCTCATGGCTTTTGATCTCCCACATTCAGAATTCAGCAAACAAAGAGAGATGTTAATGTGAAGAGCAGGAAGAAGATGAAGTGATGCTAAAATGGGAGAAGGAAGGATGGAGACAGAAGAACGACTGAAAGAAGGCTGCAGAGGTCTGTCAGGTAGCTGGAGAGAGGAGAAGTAGGGAAAGAAGGCTGCAGAGGTCTGTCAGGTAGCTGGAGAGAGGGAGAAGTAGGGAAAGAAGGCTGCAGAGGTCTGTCAGGTAGCTGGAGAGAGGGAGAAGTAGGGAAAGAAGGCTGCAGAGGTCTGTCAAGTAGCTGGAGAGAGGGAGAAGTAGGGAAAGAAGGCTGCAGAGGTCTGTCAGGTAGCTGGAGAGAGGGAGAAGTAGGGAAAGAAGGCTGCAGAGGTCTGTCAGGTAGCTGGAGAGAGGGAGAAGTAGGGAAAGAAGGCTGCAGAGGTCTGTCAGGTAGCTGGAGAGAGGGAGAAGTAGGGAAAGAAGGCTGCAGAGGTCTGTCAGGTAGCTGGAGAGAGGGAGAAGTAGGGAAAGAAGGCTGCAGAGGTCTGTCAGGTAGCTGGAGAGAGGGAGAAGTAGGGAAAGAAGGCTGCAGAGGTCTGTCAGGTAGCTGGAGAGAGGGAGAAGTAGGGAAAGAAGGCTGCAGAGGTCTGTCAGGTAGCTGGAGAGAGGGAGAAGTAGGGAAAGAAGGCTGCAGAGGTCTGTCAGGTAGCTGGAGAGAGGAGAAGTAGGGAAAGAAGGCTGCAGAGGTCTGTCAGGTAGCTGGAGAGAGGGAGAAGTAGGGAAAGAAGGCTGCAGAGGTCTGTCAGGTAGCTGGAGAGAGGAGAAGTAGGGAAAGAAGGCTGCAGAGGTCTGTCAGGTAGCTGGAGAGAGGGAGAAGTAGGGAAAGAAGGCTGCAGAGGTCTGTCAGGTAGCTGGAGATAGGGAGAAGTAGGGAAAGAAGGCTGCAGAGGTCTGTCAGGTAGCTGGAGAGAGGGAGAAGTAGGGAAATAAGGCTGCAGAGGTATGTTAGGTAGCTGGAGAGAGGGAGAAGTAGGGAAAGAAGGCTGCAGAGGTCTGTCAGGTAGCTGGAGAGAGGGAGAAGTAGGGAAATAAGGCTGCAGAGGTATGTTAGGTAGCTGGAGAGAGGGAGAAGTAGGGAAAGAAGGCTGCAGAGGTCTGTTAGGTAGCTGGAGAGAGGGAGAAGTAGGGAAAGAAGGCTGCAGAGGTCTGTTAGGTAGCTGGAGAGAGGGAGAAGTAGGGAAAGAAGGAGGGACTAAGGGAGTTGAACTGAGGAAGGGAAAGAGGATGATGGTTCAGAAGGCTTTCATTTGGAAGTATGGAAAAAGGACAGAGGAGGAGGAGAGAGGGAGCGAGGGAGGGGATGGAGAGAGGAAAGCAGAGCTGAAAGGGTGAGTGTGTTGCAGATTCGCATTAATGGTCTTGAATGTTGCTTTGTAGACAGCTCTGCAGAGTTGCCACTAGCTGGCACATCCACAAAGTCATCCAATCTGATTTTAAACCTTAACCCTAACCTTAAACACACTTCTAACCCTAATGCCTAACCCTAATCTTAAAATAGTAATTCATACATTTTTTTATGATAATAGCCCATTTTGAATTTGCAGATATCCTATCTAGTAGAAATGGCTCAGTTCTGCCTCCAGCGCAAGAGTCATGCCAATAAACATCAACCTGTGTGTGTGTCAGGGCCTGTGGAAGAGGAGGAGGAAACAAGGGAGGGCACGGATAGGTGAGAGCAGAGCGGAGCTATACGTGTGTCTGGGGCTGTGGAGGAGAGGGGGAGTGAGGGAGGAGATGGAGGGGTGAGTGTGTCTGTGACTGAAAATGAATCCTGTCAGATTCCCAGGGCAGTACATATTGGGATTAATGAAGGGGAATGTTCAGCCAGGGAGATCTTCACACCCAGTCAATTATTAATGCATAGGATCAGAGATAGATGGGGAGGGAGGGAGGGAGGGAGGGAGGGAGGGAGGGAGGGAGGGAGGGAGGGAGGGAGGGAGGGAGGGATAAAGAGAGGGATAGAGGGTGGGAGGGAGGGAGAGGGAGGGAGGGTAGTAAAGACCAGAGAGAGAGGGAGGAAGGGTGGTTGGGGGATGGGAGGAAGACCAGAGAGAGAGAGAGAGAGAGAGGGGGAATCCTGGGAGAGATGAAGAGAGAAGGGAGAGAAAAGAGGGATGTTGGGAGAGAGGAGATGGAATGCTGCAGAGTAATAAAGTCAACGGGAAAATAGTTCTAGAGGGACAAATACACACACAGAAACACACAGAAACACACAGAAACACACAGAAACACACACGACCTCTACTGTGTTGGGCTGGAGAGAGAGAGAGAGAGAGAGAGAGAGAGAGAGCGAGAGAGAGAGAGAGAGAGAGTTGGGCTGGAGAGAGAAACAGTGGTAGACAGGTAAAGGAGAGACATGTGAACAGGTTGGCCTCTGAAAGACAAGGCTGCAGCACACATAGATATACTGGCTGCCTCAGTCCCTTTTAACCAGGGAGGAAAGAAGGCAACAGAAAGAACCTGAGAAGATTTGCTGTGTAAATTAGTTTGCAGTGGACACTTGTTTTTTGGCAGTTAAAAATGAACATTTGAGCAGACATTTAGTGCTCACTCTACACTCCTCCCCTCCTCTGCTCCCCCTCTCTTCCTCTCCTCCATTGATTCCTATTGATCTGTCGGTTATTGCTCACCGCAGTTCAGTTCTCTTACTGCAGAGTTTTGGAATAGAACACAATTTCGCCTAGGGGATTTTCTCTAAGGCTTAGAGTCTAACTTGAGGCACACAGGCGCAGGCACACAAACATCAACACTCACACAGAAATGTCATTAAAAAAAGACACTCCTACATTCACAGCTAAAATAATGAACAGTGAGGACGTTAACAAAGGCAGAGTATTATATTAAATTACACACAATCACACCAAAAAGCAACATATTTCTACCAGCCTCCAAATTTAGCCGAAGGAGATTACCCGACAAACCCGAATTTGATCAACTCCCATCCTATCTTCTGGGTGAAATACCACAGTGTGCCATCATAGCAGCAAGATTTGTGAGCTGTTGCCACAAGAACAGGTCAACCAGTGAAGAACAAACACCATTGTAAATACAACCCATATTTATGCTTATTTTTTGTCCCCTTTTGTATTAAGCAATTGCATATTGTTATGACACTATATACATAAGTTGACATTTGTTATGTCTTTATTCTTTTGGAACTAAAGTGAGTGTAATGTTTACTGTTCATTTGTATTGTTTATTTCACTTTTGTATATTATCTACTTCCCATGCCAATGAAGCCCCTTGAATTGAAAAAAAATGTAATTGATTGAAAAAGCAGCATCAAGGTTAAACCGCTAACTCCAGGCAATAGCCCGACCGTCTCAATTTCCCATTCACTTTCTCAATTTCTTTTTCCATATGTCATATTCGTGTCCATCTCTTTCTTGAGCCTTCTTCAATGTAAACAATTAGTTCCACATGGATCTGATGGGGAAGTGAAGGAGGAAGCTCTCTTTCTCCCTCTCTCTCTCTCTCTCTCTCTCTCTCTCTCTCTCTCTCTCTCTCTCTCTCTCTCTCTCTCTCTCGCTCTTTCTCTCTCTCTTTCTGTCTCTCTCTCTTTCCCTCTCTGTATCCCTCTCTCTCTCTGCCCCGTGAAACACAGGATGTGTCCCAAATGACACCCTATTCTATGTACAGTGCATTCAGAAAGTACTGATTGGACATGTGCTGTGGGGATGTTTTTCAACGGCAGGGACTTGTAGACTAGTCAGGATCGAGGTAAAGATGAACAGAGAAAAGTACAACCTGCTCCAGAGAGCTCAGGACCTCAGACTGGGGCAAGGTTCACCTTCCAACAGGACAATAACCTTCAGCACACAGCCAAGAAAATGCAGGACTGGCTTCGGGACAATTCTCTGAATGTCCTTGAGTGGCCCACCCAGAGCCTGGACTTGAACCCAAACGAACATCTCTGGAGACACCTGAAAATAGCTTTGTGGTAACACTCCCCATTCAACCTGACAGAGCTTGAGAGGATCTGCAGAGAAGAATAGTAGAAACTCCAAATACAGGTGTGCCAAGTTTGTAGCATCATACCCAAGAAGAATCGAGGCTGTAATTGTAGACAAAGTTGCTTCAACAAAGTACTGAGTAAAGGGTCTGAATAGTTAAGTAAATGTTATTTTTCAGTTGTTTATTTTTAATGCATTTGCTCTGTCATTATGAGGTATTGTGTGTAGATATATGAGGGAAAAAAACTATTGCATCCCTTTTAGAGTAAGGTTGTAACTTAACAAAATGTGGAAAAAGTCAAAGGGTCTGAATACTTTCCGAATGCACAGTGCCAATAGGCCCATATACTGTATAGTACCTGTGGTTTCTCATGTAGGGAATAGGATGACATTTGGAATGCACCCACAGATATCTCATAAAGTTATTCAACATTATTCATAACACAGGGGCTAAATTATATTCTTCTGCTAATTAAATGGGCAGCCCTAGTCAATTATTTTCCAAAGAAAATCACAAGAATTTGGAAGACTGTGGAAGTCCTGATTGTGTTTCTGTATCCCCAACGTATCCATACTGTTATATTTCACGCAATGAAACACTGACGCACACACACACACACACACACACACACACACGCACACACACACACACGCACACACACCTGTCCTGTAACATTTACCCAGATGTGTGTGTTTTGCAGTATTTGACTTTGAGGCAATTGTGTCTCAAGAGCTCTACATCCTCAACACTGAGACGTGTGTAAGGGGATGAGTGCTGGCGGCAGAGAAGTCAGACACAGTAGAGAAAACTGTGTTTCCTGTGGCGCAGTTTATTAGACAAAAACTCGCCGGGAAACATAACAAATATAACAAATGGGTACAATACCCTACGCACGCCAGGAGAAACGTGCACAAACACTAACAAATAACAATCACCGACAAACACATGAGGGGGAACAGAGGGTAAAATACACAGTATGTAATTGATGGGGTTGAAACCAGGTGTGATACTAGACAAGATAAAACCAAAGGAAAATGAAAAGAGGATCAGCGATGGCTAGAAAGTGTGACTTCGCCCGCCGAACGCCGCCCGAACAAGGAGAGGGACCCACTTCGTCGGAAGTCGTGACTACGAAGTGCTGTAAATCGCAACACAGCAAATGAAGACGTTGATTAAATGGTGAAAGTCATGAATGTAACTAATGGAGACATAATATCAGAATCTCGTTGTCTTGTGTAATTTCATGAAGATGTCAACATTTACATTACATTTAAGTCATTTAGCAGACGCTCTTATCCAGAGCGACTTACAAATTGGTGCTTTCACCTTATGACATCCAGTGGAACAGCCACTTTACAATAGTGCATCTAGGTCTTTTAAGGGGGGGAGAAGGATTACTTTATCCTATCCTAGGTATTCCTTAAAGAGGTGGGGTTTCAGGTGTCTCCGGAAGGTGGTGATTGACTCCGCTGTCCTGGCGTCGTGAGGGAGTTTGTTCCACCATTGGGGGGCCAGAGCAGCGAACAGTTTTGACTGGGCTGAGCGGGAACTGTACTTCCTCAGTGGTAGGGAGGCGAGCAGGCCAGAGGTGGATGAACGCAGTGCCCTTGTTTGGGTGTAGGGCCTGATCAGAGCCTGGAGGTACTGAGGTGCCGTTCCCCTCACAGCTCCGTAGGCAAGCACCATGGTCTTGTAGCGGATGCGAGCTTCAACTGGAAGCCAGTGGAGAGAGCGGAGGAGCGGGGTGACGTGAGAGAACTTGGGAAGGTTGAACACCAGACGGGCTGCGGCGTTCTGGATGAGTTGTAGGGGTTTAATGGCACAGGCAGGGAGCCCAGCCAACAGCGAGTTGCAGTAATCCAGACGGGAGATGACAAGTGCCTGGATTAGGACCTGCGCCGCTTCCTGTGTGAGGCAGGGTCGTACTCTGCGGATGTTGTAGAGCATGAACCTACAGGAACGGGCCACCGCCTTGATGTTATTTGAGAACGACAGGGTGTTGTCCAGGATCACGCCAAGGTTCTTAGCGCTCTGGGACGAGGACACAATGGAGTTGTCAACCGTGATGGCGAGATCATGGAACGGGCAGTCCTTCCCCGGGAGGAAGAGCAGCTCCGTCTTGCCGAGGTTCAGCTTGAGGTGATGATCCGTCATCCACACTGATATGTCTGCCAGACATGCAGAGATGCGATTCGCCACCTGGTCGTCAGAAGGGGAAAGGAGAAGATTAATTGTGTGTCGTCTGCATAGCAATGATAGGAGAGACCATGTGAGGTTATGACAGAGCCAAGTGACTTGGTGTATAGCGAGAATAGGAGAGGGCCTAGAACAGAGCCCTGGGGACACCAGTGGTGAGAGCACGTGGTGAGGAGACCGATTCTCGCCACGCCACCTGGTAGGAGCGACCTGTCAGGTAGGACGCAATCCAAGCGTGGGCCGCGCCGGAGATGCCCAACTCGGAGAGGGTGGAGAGGAGGATCTGATGGTTCACAGTATCGAAGGCAGCCGATAGGTCTAGAAGGATGAGAGCAGAGGAGAGAGAGTTAGCTTTAGCAGTGCGGAGCGCCTCCGTGATACAGAGAAGAGCAGTCTCAGTTGAATGACTAGTCTTGAAACCTGACTGATTTGGATCAAGAAGGTCATTCTGAGAGAGATAGCGGGAGAGCTGGCCAAGGACGGCACGTTCAAGAGTTTTAGAGAAAAGAAAGAAGGGATACTGGTCTGTAGTTGTTGACATCGGAGGGATCGAGTGTAGGTTTTTTCAGAAGGGGTGCAACTCTCGTCAACAAAATGTCAAGAAAAAAAATGCATTTCCTCATCACGTGTACCTACGTCTCACAATGTTAATGAAAGATGAAAGAGAAAACAAGGATTTCCTCATCACGTGTACCTACGTCTCACAATGTTAATGAAAGAAGAAAGAGAAAACAAGGATTACATTTGTAAAATAAACCCATGCTGGATTCATAAATATTTGAGGAAGTATAATTCAATGAAAAAGTCCATGTTTTTTTACTGCTTACCACAGTCACAGATAAACGGGGAGACGACTCTCTTCTCCCAACTAACAATTTGTTTCCAGACTTTGGCGGCTGTTTCTGCTGCTCATCAGTTTATACTGGTTAAATATTTATCTTTAGGATCTGTCTCAGTGGGCGCTGAGCTGAACCCACCTCATCAGTTCTCCTTCTTATTAATTTATGAACAAATATGATTTATTAATTCATACGCTCATCCCATCCCGACTCCCATTCCTAACAAAGTTTATAACTATGCAATTTGTCACTCTTGTTTGTCAGACTCGTGTTGCAAATCCAGAAATTACAAAACCCCCCTGTGAAAAATGTTGAACAGTGTCAGGGGAGGGAAAGAGAAAATATACACAAATTACAAACTGGAAGAGATTTTTATTTATTTGTAGTTATTTTCATATCGACTTGATGCTCTCTCACTCCTTTTTCTTTTGACGGTTTCTCTCTCTTTCTCTCTCTCTCTCTCTCTCTCTCTCTCTCTCTCTCTCTCTCTCTCACTCACTCACTCACGCACTCACTCACTCACACTCTCTCTCTCTCTCTCATTCATTCACTCTCCCTCTCTCTCTCTCACTCTCCCTCTTTCTCACTCGCATTTGAAAAAGAGACCTAGGTCTCAATTTGTCCTCCCTGTTAAAATAAAGGTTAAATAAATACAAATTCTCTCTCTCTCTCTATTTTTTTTCTTGATGGTATGTCTGACAGTATGTGACCATATGGATTGTGTGTGTTTCTGCCAAACGATAGAGACAGGACAGACAGGACCACGACAAACAGGACCTCTTTCTCTCTTTGTCTCTGTCTCTCTCTCTCTCTCTCTCTCTAAAGTATGCCTGACAGCATGTGGCCATATGGATGGTGTGTATCTCTGCCAAGCGATAGAGAAAGAACATGACAGGACCACCACAGTTATCAAATTAGAGAGAGAGATGATGGTCCTTACATATCACATGGACATCTGCAGGGGTCATCAATGCTGGAGAGAGAGAGAGAGATGAAGAGAGACGGAGAGAGACAGAGAAATTCACACTCATGAAAGCATTCATACTCTCCCACACGTGCATGCACACACACACACACATGCATTAATTCACGCACACACACACACTGACACACAGACAGACACACTGACACACAGACAGACACACAGGTGTACCTGCCAGGCAACATATGGTGGCGGTACCTGCTCCTACCATCCGTTAATACGTTAAAGAAATCATTAGTGGTTCCAGTGATCAGTGAACTAAGAGTTATCCGTCCCACAACATACTGCACCGAACAGCTCTGTGTGTCTAATACTGAGATGAGTCAACTCCGTGGTTGACAGATGAAAAGGGAACAGGAAGACAGACTCAGGCCCATCTTGTGTTGATTTGACTTATTTTATTTGCTTTAAAAGGGCCAATCTGCAGTTACTACAGTACATTTTTGGTCTCATAAATTACTATTATAGTAATTTAGAAGATAGAGTATAACTTATAGAGTATAAGTTATGGAGTATAACTTATACGCGCTTCACAGAACTTAGTTCAGCTATTGTACCCCATCAGTACCAAAGGTATAAGCTAGTGCCAATGTTTGTAAACAAAGTAAACAAACGCTATATAGCCTCAAAATATGGATAAAACACCCCTATGCCCTTGCATCCATAGCTCTGTCTATGAATTTGAGAGTGGCTACATTTGTCCAGGCCCATCCCTCAGCTTGTTAATACAAACAAACACACACACACACACACACACACACACACACACACACACACACACACACACACACACACACACACACACACACACACACACACACACACACACACACACACACCTCATACTGTGCATGTAGACACTCACATACACGCATGTACAACCATGCTTCCACACACTCATAACCCCTCCTCTTTCTAATAGCCTCTTCGATGGGATTGGGAGATCAGGGACCCTCAAACCAATTACACTACCTTGCAGTAGCCGTCTCCACATGTCACACAGACACACACCGTCCCCCACAGACACCCTCAGGCAAACTCAATCCTGGGACAAATTGCTTTTTTTACCAGTGTCAGAGAGGCTGGGTTATAAGAGGTAACTGGAGTGTAACCTAGTAGGGTCCAGGCCTAAATCAATTGGAAAGCATAGTTAGATACAGGTAGTTATTTCTTCAATGTACACTACATCTGAGAATAGACTCTTTGGGACAGATCCAGAATTAAACAACAGCAGACGGTACCTGAACTCAGGGGCTCAACTTTGGTTTTAGAAGTACGGGTGACATAACTTCAAAAAAAAATGTGTTATTCAGTCTGATAAACACTCCAAACCGCCTACCGGCCGATTGGAGGCATCCGCGTGGTCCTAAAGCACACAGTTGCCCAGTTTTGTATTACATTCCAATGATAAAACTGTAGGGGGGATGCAATTTGTGAAAGTTGCGTACCTGCCTGGACTAAATGGGAACTTTCTATGGATCGTCTACTTTGGTCTTTTTTTTCCCCAGCATGGTATATTATGAAACCAATCAATTACGTAGTTACTTTTCGCATTGTTAAATTTACGTTTAAGTAATTTATCAGACTAACTTGAAGTCAGGTTATTGTCATTTTGAGTGAAAGTTTCAAGGTGTCTCTGTTGTTCACAGCTCTAGTCTGATATCATAGCATGTGATCACTGTCAAAGAGATTGATGATGACATAACATCACCACATCACTCCTCTTAGATTCTATTGTTTTAGATATCTGTTGTGTTTGGTTATTTTTTTCAACTCTTTCATTGGTTGTTGTTTCGCTCGTACTTCTTTAATTTCTTCAGATAAGATGGGGCTAAAAGATAGGGCAGCCGTGCTTCTAGATCCTAAGCAACTTTGCAGTATTTTTTCTATGTTATTTCTTACATAATTAGCCCAGAAATGTTATGGTGTTATTACATACAATCTGAATTTTTGGGGGGATATCGGAGTGCCGGTAACTCACCAGGATTACAACCAGGAATACGACTTTCCCGAATTGGATACTTTGTTCGTACCCCCCTAATCAAACGTTATTAATCACATGCGCCGAATACAACAAGTGTAGACTGAAGTGAACTGCTTACTTACAACAGTGCAGTTATGAAAATATTTTCCAAATAAACGAAAGTAAAAAATAATAAAAGCAACACAGTAACAAAACAATAACAAGGCTATATACAGGGGGTATCGGTACCGAGTCAGTGTGCGGGGGGTACAGGTTAGTTGAGGTCATTTGTAAATGTAGGTGGGGGTGAAGTGACTATGCATAGATAATAAACAGTGAGTAGCAGCAGTGTACAAAACAAATGGAGACGAAGGGGGGGTGGGGGTGTCCATGTAAGTAGTCCGGTGGCCATATGATTAATTGTTCAGCAGTCTTATGGCTTGGGTTAAAGAGCCTTTTGGTTCTAGACTTGGCTCTCCGGTACCGCTTGCCGTGCGGTACCAGAGAAAACAGTCTATGATTTGGGTGACTGGAGTCTCTGACAATTTTATGGGCTTTCCTCTGACAATGCCTATTATATAGGTCCTGGGTGTCAGGAAGCTTGGCCCCAGTGATGTACTGGGCTGTGCGCACTACCCTCTGTAGTGCCTTATGGACAGATGCCGAGCAATGGCCATACCAGGCGGTGACGCAATGGGTCAGGATGCTCTCGATGGTGCAGCTGTATAACCTTTTGAGGATCTGGGGACCCAAACCAAATCTTTTCAGTCTCCTCAGGGAGAAAAGTTTTTTTCGTGCCCCTGTCACGACTGTCTTGGTGTGTTTGGACCATGATAGTTTTTTGGTGATGTGGACACCAAGGAACTTGAAACTCTAGACCCGCTCCACTACAGCCCTGTCGATGTTAATGGGGCACTGTTTGGCTCGCCTTTCCTGTAGTCCACGATCAGCTCCTTTGTCTTGCTCACATTGAGGGAGAGGTTGATGTCCTGTCACCTCACTGCCAGGTCTCCGACCTCCTCCCTATAGGCTGTCTCATCATTGTCGGTGATCAGACCTACCACTGTTGTGTCATCAGCAAACTTAATGATGGTGTTGGAGTTGTGTTTGGCCATGCAGTTTTGGGTGAACAAGGTGTACAGGAGGGGACTAAGTACACAACCCTGAGGGGCCCCAGCGTACCCTTACCAACTGGGGGAGGTTCATCGGTTGCAGAGGTAGGTGTTTAGTCCCAGGGTCCTTAGCTTAGTGATGAGCTTCGTGGGCACTAGGGTGTTGAACGCTGAGCTGTAGTCAATGAACAGCATTCTCACGTAGGTGTTCCTTTTGTCTCGTTGGGAAAGGGCAGTGTTAAGTGCGATTGAGATTGCATCATCTGTGGATCTGTTGGTGCGGTATGCAAACTGGAGTGAGTTTAGGGTGTCGGAGGTGATGCTGTTGATGTAAGCCATAACCAGCCTTTCAAAGCATTTCATGGTTATCATGCAGGTTACCTTCACTTCTTTGGGCACAGTGACTAAGGTGGTCTGCTTGAAATTTGTAAGTATTACAGACTCGTTCAGGGAGTGGTTGAACATGTCAGTGAAGACAATTGCCATTTGAACTGATTCCAGAGGCTGATCCAAAACACAGCCGGCGGAGAAGAGGTATTCGGAGTGGTCTCCTAGTCCGAATCAGGAGGCGTGCACACCACCCACCGCTTCTGAGTATGTTACTCGCTAATGTTCAGTTTCTGGAAGAGCTCAGGGTGAGGATTTCCTTGCAGAGAGATATCAGGGATTGTAACGTACTCTGTTTCATGGAAAAATGGCTCTCTCGGGATACACTGTCTGAGTCCGTACAGCCAGTTATATTCTCAGTTCATCGCGCAGACAGGAATAAAGTTCTCTCCGGGAAGAAGGGTGGGAGTGTATGTTTTTTGATTAACTACTCATGGTGTGATTGCAATAACACACAGAAACTCAAGTCATATTGTTCACCCGACCTAAAATACCTCACAATCAATGCCATCCGTATTACCTCCCAAGAGAATTCTTCACAACCATGTATATTCCCACTCAATCCAATACCACAACGGCCCTCAAAGAACTACACTGGACTCTATGCAAACTGGAAACCACATATCCTGAGGCCGCATTTATTGTAGCCGGTGATTTTATCAAAGCCAATCTGAGGAAAATGCTACCGACGTTCTACCGACACATTGACCGTAGCACTCACTCAGAGAAAACATTGGACCACTGCTACTCAGCTTTTCGAAATGCCTACAAGGCCTTCCCCCGCCCTCCCTTTGGCAAATCTGATCACGACTCCATTTTGCTCCTCCTTTCTATAGGCAGAAACTCAAACACGAAGTACCGTGCTACGGACTATTCAATGCTGGTCTGACCAATCGGAATCCATGCTTCAAGATTGTTTTGATCACGCGGACTGGGAATCTTCCGGGTAGCCTCTAAGAATAATATTGACAAATACACAGATGCCGTGACTGAGTTTATCAGGAAATGTATAGGAGATGTTGTACACACTGTGACTATTAAACCCTACACAAACCAGAAACCGTGGATAGATGGCAGCATTCGCACAAAATTGAAAGTGTGAACCATCGCATTTAATCATAGCAAGCTGACTGGGAATATGGCCGAATGCAAACAGTGTAGTTATACCCTCCTTAAGAAAATGAAACAGACAAAACTTCAGTACAGAGACGAAGTGGAGTCTCAATTCAATGGCTCAGATAAGAGAAGTTTGTGGCAGGGTCTACAGACAATCACGGACTACAAAGGGAAAACCAGCCACATCGTGGAAACCGACATCTTGCTAAGCTAAACACCCTTTTCACCCACTTTGAGGATAAAACAGTGCCACCGACGTGGCCACGCACACCTCCAAAAGTTAAGGGATTTTTTATCAATAATGACTAATTATGTATACATTTCAATCAGGACTGACTAATCAGAATACTATTATGTTACTGTATATTTATGATTTTTTTTTAAAACCTAGTACTGAATATAATGTGTGTAATTATAATCAAGAATTAGAACAATGACTGTCTGTTCCTTGGTAGAAATTAATTAACTTATCGTCAAACTGGCTAGAATGCTTATCTACACAGGAAGACCTTGGCTCTGTCATAAATTATCTAAATTGGTGGGAGACTATGTGGGAAGGCTTGAAAACTATACTGCCATTGTACTGGAGTGGGAAAGAGACGGGACAGTTCGAAAACTAATGACGTCATTTTCAGTTTATAACCTGTGGTAAATTGTATCGTGTTCATTACTCTCGAGAATAAACGCTAGCTACTGATTGATTTTGAGACTGGTCTCTGTCCATTTTATGCAAATGAGGGTCTTACAAATTCTTAGGAGTGGGCAGAGTGTTTAATTGAATTGGTAAAATAAAACATTAAGGAATATAATTCCTGTATCACCAACTCAATCATCAAGTTTGCAGACGACATAACTGTGGTAGGCCTGATTACCAATAATAATGAGACAGCCTACAGAGAGGAGGTGAGAATCCTGGGAGTGTGGTGAGAGGAAAATAATGTCTCACTAAACTGATCATGGACTTCAGGAAACAGCAGACGGAGCATCCCCCTATCCACATCGACGGGACCACAGTGGAGAACGTGGAAAGTTTCAAGTTCCTCAGCATACACATCACTGACAGACTGAAATGGTCGACCCACACAGACAGTGTGGTGAAGAAGGTGCAACAGCGCCTCTTCAACCTCAGGAGGCTGAAGAAATGTTGTTTGGCACCTAAACTTCTCACAAACTTTTACAGATGCACAATTGAGAGCATCCTGTTGGGCTGTATCGCCGCCTGGTACGGCAACTGCACCACCCACAACCGTGCACCACACTTCCAGAGGGTAAACTACCTACCCTCCACGACACCTACAGCACCCGATGTCACAGGAAGGCCTAAAAGATCTTCAAGGACAACAACCACCCGAGCCACTGCCTGTTAACCAGCTATCATCCAGAAGGCGAGTGAAGTACCGGTGCATCAAAGCTGGGACCAAGAGACTGAAAAACAGCTTCTATCTCAAAGCCATCAGACTGTTATTAAATAGTCATCAGTAGCATCTTAGATGCTGCTGCCCTATGTACCTAGACTCTCATATGTATATTGAAGCAATTAGGGCTGTTCTTACGCACAACGCATCGCGGAGTGCCTGGATACAGCCCTTAGCCGTGGTATATTGGCCATATACCACAAACCCCTGAGGTGCCTTATTGGTATTATGAACTGGTTACCAACGTAATTAAAACAGTAAAAACAAATGTTTTGTCATACCCATGGTATAGGGTCTGATATACTACGGCTGTCAGCCAATCAACATTCTGGGCTCGAACCACCCAGTTTATAAACTCTATTATATTATATTCTACTGTTTCTTAGTCTATTCAATGCTAGAAACACAAGCATTTCACTACACCCAAAATAACATCTGCAACATGTGTATGTGACCAATACAATTTAATTTGATTTACTGAAAAGCGTTTTAACATTCACTTTAAGTAAGGTTTGATTTGATTGGATCTTTCAAAGTCTACAGACAGATTACGTGTGTGTGTGTGTATGTGTGTGTGTATGTATGTGTGTGTGTGTGTGTGCGTGCACGTGTGTGTGTGTGTGTGTGTGCACGTGTGTGTGTGTGTGTGTGTGTGTGTGTGTGTGTGTGTGTGTGTGTGTGTGTGTGTGTGTGTGTGTGTGTGTGCGTGCACGTGTGTGTGTGTGTGCACGTGTGTGTGTGTGTGTGTGTGTGTGTGTGTGTGTGTGTGTGTGTGTGTGTGCGCGCGCGCATGTGTGCGTGCGTGACTACAGACTAAGTGGTGAAGAGGATCACTCTGATCTCTGGTATGTTTGAGAACTATATTTGATTTATTCTTGATGCTCTCGCTCCTTTTTCTTTTGACAGCTTCTCCCTCTCTTTCTCTCTCTTTTTCTCTTTCTCTCTCATTGTCTCTTTCTCTCTCTCTCGTTCATTCCCTCTCTCTCTCTTCTTCATTCCCTCTTTCTATCTCTTCTTCATTCCCTCTCTCTCCCTCTCTTTACTAAGCCCTTAAAGGGATTTACCAGATGTGTTAAAGAAAAAAGTGTGAGGACAAAAAAAAGTTAAAGGACATTTTCTTCCAAAGTGCATAGGACAGCCAAAGCTGAGATCAAAGGTCACCATAAATATAGACACCATAGTGATGCATGGCGAACAGAAGACATAATAACTGCATAGTTGCATATCCCTCCTATGGTAAAACATTTCACTGCCTATTTTTATTTGATTTATTTCAGGTAGTATTTAACCAGGTAGGCTAGTTGAGAAGAAGTTCTCATTTACAACTGCGACCTGGCCAAGATAAAGCAAAGCAGTGCGACACAAGCAACAACACAGAGTTACATGGAATAAACAAACATACAGTCAATAATACAATATAAATTATATATACAGTGTCTATATACGGTGTATATACAGTGTGTGAAAATGGCATGAGGAGGTATGGCAATATGTAGGCCATAGTAGCAAAGTAACTACAATTTAGCAGATTAACACTGGAGTGATAGACGAGCAAATTATTGATTGATTGATTGATTATTGTGACCAGTGAGCTGACATAAGGCGGAGCTTTACCGAGCATAGACTTGTAGATGACCTTGAGCCAGTGGACCTGGCGACGAATATGTCGCTAGGGTCAGCCGACTAGAGCATACAGGTCGCAGTGGTGGGTGGTATAAGGCGCTTTGGTAACAAAAAGGATGGCACTGTGATAGACTGCATCCAATTTGCTGAGTAGAGAATTGGAAGCTCTTTTGTAAATGACATCGCCGAAGACAAGGATCGGTAGGATAGTCAGTTTAACTAGAGTAAGTTTGGTGGTCTGAGTGAAGGAGGATTTGTTGCGAAATAGAAAGCTGATTCAAGATTTGATTTTGGATTGGAGATATTTGATATGAGTCTGGAAAAAGAGTTTACAGTCTAGAAAGACACCTAGGTATTTGTAGTTGCCCATGTATTCTAGGTCAGAACCGTCCAGAGTAGTGATGCTAGTCGGGCGGGCGGGTGCGGGCAGCGAAAGGTTGAGAGGCATGCATTTGGTTTTGATAGCGTTTAAGAGCAGTTGGAGGCCACGGAAGTGTTGTATGGCATTGAAGCTTGTTTGGAGGTTAGTTAACACAGTGTACAAAGAAGGGCCAGATGTATACAGAATGGTGCCGAGAATTTAACCCTGTGGTACCCCCATAGAGACTGCCAGAGGTCCGGACAACAGGCCCTCTGACTTTACACAATGAACTCTATCTGCGAAGTAGTTGGTGAACCAGACGAGGCAGTCATTTGTGGGCTAAGGTGTGCATATTATTAGTAGATTTGGATAGAAAATACTCTGAAGTTTCTAAAACAGTTTGAATCGTGTATGTGACTATAACGGAACTTATTTGGCAGCCGATACCCCGAGGACAAACCATTCAGAATCTTTTTTTTTGAGGTCACTCTCTTTTCAAATAGGTCTTCATTGGGAATACAGATTTCTAATGGACCTTCTTGTAGTTCCTATCGCTTCCAATGGATGTCAACAGTCTTTAGAAATTGGTTGAGGTTTTTCCTTTGAGAAATGAAGAAGTAACAAAGTTCAGAATGAGGGTAGAGTGAAGTGTACTCTTTGTTAGAGGCACGTGACCTTAAAGCCAGCTACACTTTGTTTTTCTCCGGTATTGAACACAGATCATCCCGTCTTCAATTTTATCAATTGTTTACGTTAAAAAACACCTAAAGTTGTATTACAAAAGTAGTTTGAAATGTTTGGACAAAGCTTAGAGATAACTTTTGTAGTCATGTTGCGCAAGTTGGAACCAGTGTTTTTCTGGATCAAACGCGCCAAATAAATTGATATTTTGGATATATATCACCGGAATTAATCGAACAAGATTACCAGTTGTGATGTTAATGTGACATATTGGAGTGCCAACAGAAGAAGCTCGTCAAAGGTAAGGCATGAATTATATCTTTATTTTTGCGTTTTGTGTCGCGCCTGGAGGGTTGAAATATGACGGTATTTGTTTGTTTGCTTGGGTGCTATCCTCATATAATAGCATCGTTTGCTTTCGCCGTAAAGCATTTTTTAAATCTGACACGTTGGCTGGATTCACAACAAGTGTAGCTTTAATTGAATATATTGAATGTGTGATTTCATGGAAGTTTAATTTTTATAGAAATGTATTTGAATTTGGCGCTCTGCATTTTCACTGGATGTTGGCCAGTTGGGACGCTACCGTCCCACATATTCCAGAGAGGATATCAGGCGGCAACAGTGAGAGACTTATTTCTGGAGTGATTCATTTGTTTAATTAGAAGCTCGAACTGTTTGGGCATAGACCTGGAAAGTATGACAGAACTTTGCAGGCTATCTCTGCAGTAGATTGCAACTCCTCCCCCTTTGGCAGTTCTATCTTGGCGGAAAATGTTGTAGTTGGGTCTGGAAATCTCCAAATTTTTGGTGGCCTTCCTAAGCCAGGATTCAGACACGGCAAGGACATTGGGGATGGCGGTGTGTGCTAAAGCAGAGAGTAAAACAAACTTAGGGAGGAGGCTTCTGATGTTGCCATGCATGAAACCAAAGCTTTTTAGATTACAGAAGTCAACATATGAGAGTGCCTGGGGACACGCAGGGCCTGGGTTAGCCTCCACAGGAACAGAGGAGGAGTAGGATGAGGGTATGGCTGAAGGCTAGCAAAACTGGTCGTCTGGTGGGTTGGGGACAGAGAATAAAGGGAGCAGATTTCTGGGCGTGGTAGAATAGATTCAGGGCATAAGGTGCAGACAGGGATATGTTGTGGTGCGGGTACAGTGGAGGTAAGCCCAAGCACTGAGTGATGATAAGAGAGGTTGCATCTCTGGACATGCTGGTTATACTGGGTGAGGTCACCACATGTGTGGGAGATGGGACAAAGGAGGTATGTGAGTCATGTACAGTGGGACTAGGGGCTCCGCAGTAAACTAAAACAATGATAATTATCCTAAACAACAGTATACAAGTCATATTGACATTTGAGAGAGACATAAAGCGAGGCATAAAGCAATCACAGGTTGATTGGGATATTACACAACCTATACATTACGATGCCTATACATTACACTGCCTATACATTTCACTGCCTATACATTACACATCCTATACATTTCACTACCTTTACAATACACTGCCTATACATTACACTACCAATACATTACACTACATTTGAGTGTCGATTTCTGAGGTTGGCTTAATAACCTTCACATTCTATAGATTAATTATTAAGTGAATCACACGCCCAGATGCACACAAACACAAATGCACACACAAACACACACACACACCTTTCCCAATCAGCCAGTGTTAATGTCTACTGGCAGAGGGTCTCAGCAGGGTCTCAGTGGGGCATCAGTAGGGTCTCAGTCGAAGATCAGTGGGGTCTCAGTAGTGTCTCCGTAGGGTCTCAGTGGGGTCTCAGCAGGGTCTCAGTGGGGTCTCAGTAGTGTCTCCATAGGGTCTCAGTGGGGTCTCAGCAGGGTCTCAGTGGGGTCTCAGAGGTGTCTCCGTAGGGTCTCAGTGGGGTCTCAGTAGGGTCTCAGTAGAAGATCAGTGGGGTCTCAGAGGTGTCTCCGTAGGGTCTCATTGGGGTCTCAGTAGGGTCTCAGTAGAAGATCAGTGGGGTCTCAGTAGTGTCTCCATAGGGTCTCAGTGGGGTCTCAGTAGAAGATCAGTGGGGTCTTAGTGGGGTCCCAGTGGGAGCTCCGTAAGGTCTCTGTGGGGTCTCAGTAGAAGATCAGTGGGGTCTTAGTGGGGTCCCAGTGGCAGCTCAGTAGGGTCTCAGTGGGAGCTCAGTATGAGCTCAGTAGGAGCTCAGTACAGTCTCAGTAGGAGCTCAGTAGGGTCTCAGTAGGAGCTCAGTAGTGTCTCAGTAGGAGCTCCGTAGGGTCTCAGTAGGAGCTCAGTACAGTCTCAGTAGGAGCTCAGTAGTGTCTCAGTAGGAGATCAGTGGGGTCTCAGTAGAAGCTCAGTAGGGTCTCAGTAGAAGATCAGTAGGGTCTCAGTAGGAGCTCAGTAGGAGCTCAGTACAGTCTCAGTAGGAGCTCAGTAGTGTCTCAGTAGGAGCTCCGTAGGGTCTCAGTAGGAGCTCAGTAGGAGCTCAGTACTCAGTAGGATCTCAGTAGGAGCTCAGTAGAAACTCAGTGGGGTCTCAGTAGGGTCTCAGTATTAGCTCAGTAGGGTCTCATTAGGAGCTCAGTAGGGTCTCATTAGGAGCTCAGTAGGAGCTCAGTAGGAACTCAGTAGGAACTCAGTAGGGCGCTCGGTAGGAGCTCGGTAGGGTCTCGGAAGGAACTCGGTAGGAACTCGGTAGAAACTCAGTAGGAACTCAGCAGAAGCTCAGTAGGAGCTCAGTAGGATCTCAGTAGAAGCTCAGTAGAAATTAAGTAGGTCTCAATAGAAGCTCAGTAGGATCTCAGTAGGAGCTCAGTAGAAACTCAGTAGGTCTCAATAGAAGATCAGTAGGAGCTCAGTAGGATCTCAGTAGGAGCTCAGTAGAAACTCAGTAGGGTCTCAGTAGGGTCTCAGTATTAGCTCAGTAGGGTCTCATTAGGAGCTCAGTAGGGTCTCATTAGGAACTCAGTAGGGCGAGGGTTTGGCCAGGGTAGTTCCTCATTGTAAATAAGAACTTGTACTTAACGGACTTGCCTAGTTAAATAAAGCTTAATATATATATATATATATATATATATATTTTAACCAGACACGGCTTCTTATACTACAACAGATTCAGAGTAGGCTCAGTGGTGTATGTGTGTGTATGTCCGAGAGAGTGTGTTCCTGCTTGATACACTAGAGTCCTGTCCTTGATGAGGACTTGGTGGTTCCAGGGGAGTGTCCCATTTAACAGTGGATACTCATTTAACCTCACAATGATGTTCTAAACACTCCTGAAGCCTTGGGAGCAGTTTATTCACAACTCATCTCTATGTTATTTTGTCCACCTCCAAATCACTGGGGTGTGCTGTTCTTATATATATGTAGCAACTCATCTTCAATTCCAGTCCAGACACAGCCAGTGCATTTCAGCAGAGAATAGCACCAGTCCACCTGTTTACACCACTTTCTCTGCTAGTGTCATTGTGTCTGATTGTCCCGTAAACTGTCATTGTGTATGATCGTCCTGTAGACTGTCATTGTGTATGATCGTCCTGTAGACTGTGTAATTGTTTCTGATTGTTCCTTAGCCTGTCATTGTGTCTGATTCTCCGGTAGACCATGTCATTTTTAAATCACATTGAAATTGAGTTGATTTGAGTTGACATTTAGTTGAAATTGAGTTGAATTGAGTTGAATGTACAGGACATCATGATAGGACATGCTTTCAGAACAGCTCACGGCCATGTAAAGCATTGTATGGGTTTCTGTCCTTACAGCCACACAGTAGATGAGTGAAGACGGAAGACAATGCAAATGCATTCATCATTGTTCATTTTTGTCAGTCAAACGTTAAACTTGATGACTTATTTTGGCAGTGGCATAAGCACATATTGTATGTTTTTTTGGACAATCATCTATGCAAATCCACATTAAAAAACATGCGCTCAATAGTACATTTTCTGATAAAAAATCTCTGTAGAAAAATACAGAGGTGGGCAGGACCTCTTGATGTTGTGTTTTTGTTTACTCCCTGGCTCTTCCAGAGAAACAAACCAGCCTGTCAACACAGGTCTGAAGCAGTCCGTGTTTAGTAAGTTAACCAGCAGATGTGGCCCTTGGAGGCCCTATCTATTTGAATGTGAATAGATTGGGTTTAATGTGTGTTCCCTTTTCCCGTCTTGTCTTTATCCCTCATCTGCACTGATGTGATCTGATAGTCATAGAATGGTGTGTGTGTGTGTGTGTGTGTGCATGTGTGTGTGTCTGTGTCTGTGTGTGTCTGTCTATGTGTGCGCGTGTGTGTGTGTGTCTGCATGTGAATGGCTGTGTGTGCGTGTGTGTGTCTGTGTGTGTGTGTCTGTATGTGTGTGCTCGAGTATGGGCGTGTGTGTGTGTGTGTGTGTCTGTGTGTGCGTGCGTGTCTGCATGTCTGTGTGTGAGTGTACACTGATAGTCATGTAATATAATGGATGCCTACTGGGTATTGGCTTCCACCTGACACTTCTTCTCCATCTCCCCAGATACAATAACAGATGAGGGGATGAGAAAAACATGAGAGGGGGGAGAGGGCCATTAGTACTATGAAAAACATGTTTTTGATCTGATGTGTGAGTGTGTGCTCATTGGTTTTAGTTTAAAAAATGAACCACCCTTATCAAAGCCATTATGGAGATGTGATAGTTGGTTAGGGATTGAGAATAAAATAACACTGCTATGTTTTCTCTCCCGTAAATTCAACTCTTTTGATTGTTCAGAGCCATGTTAAGTATCGTTCAGAGCCATGTTAAGGATTGTTCAGAGCCATGTTAAGTATCGCTCAGAGCCCTGTTAAGTATTGCCCAGAGCCCTGTTAAGTATCGCTCAGAGCCCTGTTAAGTATCGCTCAGAGCCCTGTTAAGTATTGCTCAGAGCCCTGTTAAGTATCGCTCAGAGCCCTGTTAAGTATCGCTCAGAGCCCTGTTAAGTATCGCCCAGAGCCCTGTTAAGTATCGCTCAGAGCCCTGTTAAGTATCGCTCAGAGCCCTGTTAAGTATCGCTCAGAGCCCTGTTAAGTATCGCTCAGAGCCCTGTTAAGTATCGCCCAGAGCCCTGTTAAGTATCGCTCAGAGCCCTGTTAAGTATTGTTCAGAGCCCTGTTAAGTATTGTTCAGAGCCCTGTTAGGTATTGTTCAGAGCCCTGTTAAGCATTGTTCAGAGCCCTGTTAAGTATTGTTCAGAGCCCTGTTAAGCATTGTTCAGAGCTCTGTTAAGTATTGTTCAGAGCCCTGTTAAGTATCGCTCAGAGCCCTGTTAAGTATCGCTCAGAGCCCTGTTAAGTATCGCCCAGAGCCCTGTTAAGTATCGCTCAGAGCCCTGTTAAGTATCGCTCAGAGCCCTGTTAAGTATCGCTCAGAGCCCTGTTAAGTATCGCCCAGAGCCATGTTAAGTATCGCTCAGAGCCCTGTTAAGTATCGCTCAGAGCCCTGTTAAGTATCGCCCAGAGCCCTGTTAAGTATCGCTCAGAGCCCTGTTAAGTATTGTTCAGAGCCCTGTTAGGTATTGTTCAGAGCCCTGTTAAGCATTGTTCAGAGCCCTGTTAAGTATTGTTCAGAGCCCTGTTAAGCATTGTTCAGAGCTCTGTTAAGTATTGTTCAGAGCCCTGTTAAGTATCGCTCAGAGTCCTGTTAAGTATCGCTCAGAGCCCTGTTAAGTATCGCCCAGAGCCCTGTTAAGTATCGCTCAGAGCCCTGTTAAGTATTGTTCAGAGCCCTGGTAAGTATCGCTCAGAGCCCTGTTAAGTATTGTTCAGAGCCCTGTTAAGTATCGCTCAGAGCCCTGTTAAGTATTGTTCAGAGCCCTGTTAAGTATTGTTCAGAGCTCTGTTAAGTATCGCTCAGAGCCCTGTTAAGTATTGTTCAGAGCCCTGTATATTCAGACCATTTTATTGGTCAACTACACGGTAATGTCACAGTTGTATTTTTAAGTGATCCAATACGTAATATAGTACAGTACACACACATAATTTGGTTGTAATTCAGAGAGATTAGAAAAAGAATCTAGATCCTCTATGAGGCTGTGGAGGGATTCTAATTGTGGATTTAAAAGAAAACATGAATTATCAGATTACAATGACACCTTTGTTTTAAAACCCTGGATTTCTAATCCCTTAATATTATTGTTGGATCTGATTTTAACAGCTAACATTCCGATTGCAATAATAAATAGATATGTAAATATTTGCCAACCTTGTTTTACTCCACTTGACAGTTTAAAACTTTCTGAGATGTAGCCATGATTTACTATTTTACACCTATACATAACGTTAACCCATTTTATAAGAGATTCTCCAAATTGAAATATTCCAGCCATTATATATAAATTCCAGTCGAAGGGGGGGTAAACAGGAATTACTAATGGTGGTCTAGTTAGTAATTCCTGTTTCCCCCCGTTCGTTGCACAACCCAATACAGAGGCCCCGCCTAATTGCTTAGCAGGGAAGAGAGGGTTCACCTGATCTGTCAACATTTTTCCCGTTGATCACCTTCCTCATGGCATCCCGTAGATTTGGGTCTCTATGTTGAGCGGTACTGAACTGTCTCTATAATTCTATGATCGCTCGGTTACACAGCTGATTCCTGCTGGACTGTTCGTTAACACAGTGCTTAATTTTGTTTTCCTGCTCAACATGCCTCAGACAGCCCCCTTCTCCCCCACACATACGCAGACCGCACCTAGCTTAACTGGCACCTCCAGAGATGCAACCTTTATCATCGTCACTCAAAGCCTAGGTTTACCCCCAATGTACTTGCACCCTACCATACCCTTGTCTGTACACTATGCCCTGAATCTATCCTACCACGTCCAGAAATATGCTCCTTTCATTCTCTGTTCCCAAAGCACTAGACAAACAGTTCTTATAGCCTTTAGCCGTACCCTCATCCTACTCCTCCTCTGTTCCTCTGGTGATGTAGAGGTTAACCCAGGCCCTGTATGTCCCCATGCACTCTCATTTGTTGACTTCTGCAACCGTAAAAGCCTTGGGTTCATGCATGTTAACATCAGATGCCTCTTTCCTAAGTTTGCTTTATTCACTGTTAGCACACTCCGCCATCCCTGATGTCCAAGCCGTGTCTGAATCCTGGCTTAGGAAGGCCACCAAAAATTCTGAAATTTCCACCCTCAATTACAATATTTTCCGTCAAGACAGAAATGCTAAAGGGAGTGGAATTGCAATCTGCTGTAGAGATAGCCTGCAGAGTTCTGTCATATGCCCAAACTAACTTCTATGCCCAAACGAATTTCTACTTTTAAAGATCCATCTCTCCAGAAATATGTCCCTCACTGTTGTCACTTGTTATAGACCACCCTCAGCTCCCAGCTCTGCCCTGGACACCATATGTGAATTGACTGCCCCCCATCTATAATCAGAGTTCGTACTGCTAGGCGACCAAAATTGGGATATGATTAACACCCCAGACATCCTACAATCTAAGCTAGATGCCCTCAGTCTCACACAAATTAACAAGGAATTTACCAGGTACAACCCCAAATCCGTAAGCATGGGCACCCTCATAGATATCATCCTGACCAACTTGCCCACTAAATAACCATCTGCGCTTTTCAACCAGGATCTCAGCGATCACTGCCTCATTGCCTGCGTCCGTTATGGGTCCGCGGTCAAACGACCACCCCTCATCACTGTCAAACGCTCCCTACAACACTTCTGTGAGCAGGCCTTTCTAATTGACCTGGCCCGGGTATCCTGAAGAATATTGATCTCATCCCGTCAGTAGATGATGCCTGGTTATTTTTTAAATGTGTTTTCCTCACCATCTTAAATAAGCATTCCCCTTTCAAAAAAATTAGAAATAAGATCAGACATAGCCCTTGGTTCACTCCAGACTTGACTGCCCTTGACCAGCACAAAAACAACCTTTTCTCGTACTGCACTAGCTTCGAATAGTCCCTGCGATAGGCAACTTTTCAGAGAAGTCGGGAACCAATACACACAGTCAGTTAGGAAAGCAAAGGCTTGCTTTTTCAAACAGAAATTTGCATCCTGCAGCACTAATTCCAAAAAGTTCTGGGACACTATAAAGTCCATGGAAAATAAGAGTACCTCCTCCCAGCTGCCCACTGCACTGAGGCTAGGAATACTGTCACCACTGATAAATCCATGATAATCGAGAATTTCAATGAGTATTTCTCTATGGCTGGCCACGCTTTCCACCTGGCCACCCCAACTCCGGCCAACAGCTCTGCACCCCCCGCAGAAACTGGCCCAACCCCCTGCCCCCCTTCTCTTTCACCCAAATCCCGACAGCTGATTATCTGAAAGAGCTGCAAAAGAATCTGGATCCCTACAAATCAGCTGGGCTAGACAATCTGGACCCTCTCTTCCTAAAATTATCTGCCGCCATTGTTGCAACCCCTATTACTAGTCTGTACAACATCTCTTTCGTATCATCTGAGATTCCTAATGATTGGAAAGCGGCCGCGGTCATCCCCCTCTTCAAAAGGGAGACACTCTAGACCCAAACTGTTACAGACCTATATCCATACAGCCCTGCCTTTCTAAAGTCTTTGAAAGCCAAGTGAACAAACAGATCACAGACCATTTAGAATCCCACCGTCCCTTCTCCACTATGCAATCTGGTTTCCGAGCTGGTCATGGGTGCACCTCAACCACGCTCAAGGTCCTAAACGATATCATAACCACATCGACAAAAGACAGTACTCTGCAGCCGTCTTCATCGACCTGGGCAAGGCTTTCGACTCTGTATTCCTATTCCTATTCCTATCGGCAGACTCAACATCCTTGGTTTCTCTAATGACTAACTCGCCTGGTTCACCAACTACTTCTCAGATATAGTTCAGTATGTCAACTCGGGGGGCCTGTTGTCTGGACCTCTGTCAGTCTCTATGGGGGTGCCACAGGGTTCAATTCTGGCGCCGACTCTTTTCTCTGTATATATCAATGATGTCGCTCCTTCCATGTGATATTATTTGATCTACCTCTACGCAGACGACAGCATTATGTATACATCGGGCCCTTCTAACAACCTCCAAACAAACTTCAATGCCATACAACACTCATTCCATGGCCTCCAACTGCTCTTAAATGCTAGTAAAATGAAATACATGCTTTTCAACTGATCGCTGCTTGCACCCGCACGCCCGACTAGCATCACTACTCTGAACTGTTCTGACTTAGAATGTATAAATACCTAGGTGTCTGGCTATACTGTAAACTCTCTTCCAGACTCACGTTAAGCATCTCCAATCCAAGTTAAATCTAGGTTCGGCTTCGTATTTTGCAACAAAGCCTCCTTCACTCACACTGCCAAATATACCCTCGTAAAACTGACTATCCTACCGATCCTTGACTTTGGCGATGTCATTTACAAAATAGCCTCCAACACTCTACTAGCAAATTGGATGCAGTCTATTACAGTGACATCCATTTTGTCACCAAAGCCCCATATACTACCCACCACTGCGACCTGTAACCTCTCGTTGGCTGGTCCTCGCTACATATTCGTCGCATAACCCACTGGCTCCAGGTCATCTATAAGTCTTTGATATGTAAAGCTCCACCTTATCTCAGCTCACTGGTCACCATAGCAACACCCACCCGTAGCACCCACTCCAGCAGGTATATTGCACTGGTCATCCCCAAGGCCAACACCTCATTTGGCCGCCTTTCCTTCCAGTTCTCTGCTGCCAACGACTGGAACGAATTGCAAAAATCATTAAAGTTGGAGACATATCTCCCTCTTTAACTTTAAGCGTCAGCTGTCAGAGCAGCTTACCGATCGCTGCAGCTGTACACAGTCCATCTGTAAATAGTCCATCCATCCAACCAACTATCTACCTCATCCCCGTATTAGTTTTTTCTGCTCTTTTGCACACCAGTATGTCTACTTGCACATTCTCATCTGCACATATCACTCCAGTGGAAATTGCTAAATTGTAATTACTTCACCACTATTGGCCTATTTATTGCCTTACCTCCTTACTTCCTTTGCAAACACTGTATACAGATTTTTCTATTTTGTTTTTGACTACGTTTGTTTATCCCATGTGTAACTCTGTATTGTTTTTGTTGCACTGCTTTGCTTTATCTTGGCCAGGTAGCAGTTGTAAATGAGAACTTGTTCTCAACTGGCCTACTGGTTAAATAAAAGTTTAAAAAAATATATATATATGTCCACTGATGGAACATTACGGCTCTATCTCGGGCGGTCAGCTGGTACCGGGACAGAATCTCTTTTTTTAGTTGCCAATAGCAGCTTCGCAGGGGTCCAGGTCATTGCATGCTTCCTGCGTTTCCTGGTCAAAAGAAGGGCTAACACGCTCGCCCATTCTGTGTGGGGCCACTCTTCCTAGGTGGCCGTCTTTTCGAACATCATGATGAAAGCATCAATATCATCCTCCTTTGAGAGGCGAGGTAAGATGGCGCGAGCAGCCGCTCTTGGCTTCAATCTCGGTTCTTCTCGTTGGCTCAGCTGTTGTTGCATGAGTTCTATGGTTGTCTGCTGTGCCGTGATCAACTGTTGTAGTTGAGCGTTATCCATCTTTCTTGATTCCTCAGGTAGATTTTCAGTTTCCTCACTTTGTGTAACTCGTCCACCTACTGCCTGCATTCTCCACCAATGTGAGCGGACCAAGTACTTTGAGGTTGCTCTAAAGCGGAAAGGTGGAATAAATGAGTTAGGAGCAGGTTTTCTTACATTGAACAAAGTTCTCTATTGAGGTATTTCTTTCTTCTTAAACTCTCCCACACAATTAAGGATGATCTCAAAAGGAAAACACAAATCTTCTTCTTTACAGGAAAAAGGAACACAAGGTGAGTAACTTTTAACTATAATATAAATTACGGGTGTGTCACTGCCTTAACTATCCGTTCATGGAGATCCCCCCTTCGGGTGGTGGTGTGGAGCCGTGGTTGCCATTCCCAAGAGGTAGTTTGTTCTCTTCTTCTCCGTTCCGTCCGGTAAGTCCTGTCCTTTGGAGAAGCAATCACTGCTGGTTCCCTCCTCTCTCCTGCAGGGTGAAGAGAATAGGTCATTAGTACCGTCAGCTGTGCTTAATTGCCTCTGATCCCCTTGACTCACATGCCGGAATGGGCTACTATCTGTGAGACCAGCCTGCCCCCTGGTGGTCCTTCCACACTCCATACAAACACCTTACCGGCCACCCTAGAACCACTTCAGTTTGCATACCGCCCCAACAGGTCCACAGACGATGCAATCGCCATCACACTGCACACTGCCCTATCCCATCTGGACAAGAGGAATACCTATGTAAGAATGCTGTTCATTGACTACAGCTCAGCAATCAACACCATAGTACCCTTCAAGCTCATCATCAAGCTGGAGACCCTGGGTCTCAACCCCGCTCTGTGCAACTGGGTCCTGGACTTTCTGACGGGCCACCCTCAGGTGATGAAGGTAGGAAACAACATCTCCACTTCACTAACCCTCAACACTGGGGCCCCACAAGGGTGCATGCTCAGCCCCCTCCTGTACTCCTTGTTCACCCACGATTGCATAGCCATGTACGCCTCCAACTGAATCATCAAGTTTGCAGATGACACAACAGTAGTGGGCTTGATTACCAACAACGACGAGAAAGCCTAGGTGAGGGCACTCGGAGTGTGGTGTCAGCAAAACAACCTCTCACTCAATGTCAACAAAACAAAGGAGCTGATCGTGGTCTTCGGGAAACAGCAGAGGGAGCACCCCCCTATCCACATTGAATGGACAGCAGTGAAGAAGGTGTTAAGTTTTAAGTTCCTCTGCGTACACATCACAGACGAACTGAAATGGTCCACCCACACAGACAGTTTGGTAAAGAAAGCGCAACAGCACCTCTTCAATCTCAGGAGGCTGAAAAAATTTGGCTTGTCACCCAAAACCCTGACAAACTTTTACAGACAGTATCACAGCCTGGTACGACAACCGCACCGCACCGCCCTCAGCAAGGCTCTCCAGAGAGCGGGACGGTCTGCACAACACATCACCGGGGACAAACTACCTGCCCTCCATGACACCTACGGCACCTGATGTTGCAGGAAGGCCAAACAGATCATCAAGGACAGCAACCACCCGATTCACTGCCTGTTTATACCACTACCATCTAGCGCATACTCAGTGTTAAGACTTAATGGATTGTAGTTCAGTAACAAACTTGCTTCAGTTAAAAAAAGATGAGGTTATACATCTAATAAATTAATATTGGAAATTTTACAACAAACATTCCCCTGAAAAATGGTAGTGGCGAGGTCAGTACAGGTGCATCTAAGCTGGGACCGAGAGACTGAAGCTGTTCTTGTATTATATACAGTGGGGCAAAAAAGTATTTAGTCAGCCACCAATTGTGCAAGTTCTCCCACTTAAAAAGATGAGAGAGGCCTGTAATTTTCATCATAGGTACACTTCAACTATGACAGACAAAATGAGGAATAAAAATCCAGAAAATCACATTGTAGGATTTTTTATGAATTTATTTGCAAATTATGGCGGAAAATAAGTATTTGGTCAATAACAAAAGTTTAAAGTTTCTTATATACCCTTTGTTGACAATGACAGAGGTCAAACGTTTTTCTGTAAGTCTTCACAAGGTTTTCACACACTGTTGCTGGTATTTTGGCCCATTCCTCCATGCAGATTTCCTCTAGAGCAGTGATGTTTTGATGATTTTGTGCCACCAGGGCCACAATAATATGCCCCCTCTCTGAATGTCAGAGTGTGACACCCTCCCCATGGGTTACTGCAGCTAGTGTTGCCAGCACAGCCACTGCCTGGGTGGGGGCACCCCACCGGAATCCCCACCGGCTAGGTACAAGGTGGACAATGTTCTCATTAGCAGCTTTTATTATTTCCTTGTATATTATGCTCTCCCATTCCTGGGCTTTGTCTTTGTAGGACCATCCCAGCCAGGCAGGCTCAGAATCTAGAGGCGGCAGTGCTGCTTTAGTAGGTCTATGACCTCATTCATCTTTCTGATTTGGCTACGTATAGGCTACTCACAGTTGGCCCATAAAACATATAACGACTTCTCCTTAGTGTATGGGTCGCTCAGGTGAGTGTCTAGGGTATAGGCTTGGGGACCATTCCATGACCATTCCATGGTTTGTCCTCTGACAAATCAACTGTAAATGTCGGTGTTCCTCAAGGTTCTGTTTTAGGACCACTATTGTTTTCACTATATATTTTACCTCTTGGGGATGTTATTCGAAAACATAATGTAAACTTTCACTGCTATGCGGATGACACACAGCTGTACATTTCAATGAAACATGGTGAAGCCCCAAAATTGCCCTCGCTAGAAGCATGTGTTTCAGACATAAGGAAGTGGATGGCTGCAAACTTTCTACTATTAAACTCGGACAAAACAGAGATGCTTGTTCTAGGTCCCAAGAAACAAAGAGATCTTCTGTTGAATCTGACAATTAATCTTAATGGTTGTACAGTCGTCTCAAATAAAACTGTGAAGGACCTCGGCGTTACTCTGGACCCTGATCTCTCTTTTGAAGAACATATCAAGACCATTTCGAGGACAGCTTTTTTCCATCTACGTAACATTGCAAAAATCAGAAACTTTCTGTCCAAAAATGATGCAGAAAAATTAATCCATGCTTTTGTCACTTCTAGGTTAGACTACTGCAATGCTCTATTTTCCGGCTACCCGGATAAAGCACTAAATAAACTTCAGTTAGTGCTAAATACGGCTGCTAGAATCCTGACTAGAACCAAAAAATTTGATCTTATTACTCCAGTGCTAGCCTCTCTACACTGGCTTCCTGTCAAAGCAAGGGCTGATTTCAAGGTTTTACTGCTAACCTACAAAGCATTACATGGGCTTGCTCCTACCTATCTCTCTGATTTGGTCCTGCCGTACATACCTACACGTACGCTACTGTCACAAGACGCAGGCCTCCTAATTGTCCCTAGAATTTCTAAGCAAACAGCTGGAGGCAGGGCTTTCTCCTATAGAGCTCCATTTTTATGGAACGGTCTGCCTACCCATGTCAGAGACGCAAACTCGGTCTCAACATTTAAGTATTTTCTGAAGACTCATCTCTTCAGTGGGTCATATGATTGAGTGTAGTCTGGCCCAGGAGTGGGAAGGTGAACGGAAAGGCTCTGGAGCAACGAACCGCCCTTGCTGTCTCTGCCTGGCCGGTTCCCCTCTTTCCACTGGGATTCTCTGCCTCTAACCCTGTTACGGGGGCTGAGTCTCTGGCTTACTGGGGCTCTCTCATGCCGTCCCTGGGGGGGGTGCGTCACCTGGGTGGGTTGATTCACTGTTGTGGTCGGCCTGTCTGGGTTGGCGCCCCCCCTTGGGTTGTGCCGTGGCGGAGATCTTTGTGGGCT
Organism: Oncorhynchus nerka; assembly: GCF_034236695.1. NCBI lineage: Eukaryota > Metazoa > Chordata > Actinopteri > Salmoniformes > Salmonidae > Oncorhynchus > Oncorhynchus nerka. The sequence goes on from NC_088402.1 coordinate 16,058,201, forward strand.
ATACTCGGCCTTGTCTCCGGATGGTAAGTTGGTGGTTGAAGATATCCCTCTAGTGGTGTGGGGGCTGTGCTTTGGCAAAGTGGGTGGGGTTATATCCTTCCTGTTTGGCCCTGTCCGGGGGTGTCCTCGGATGGGGCCACAGTGTCTCCTGACCCCTCCTGTCTCAGCCTCCAGTATTTATGCTGCAGTAGTTTATGTGTCGGGGGTCTAGGGTCAGTTTGTTATATCTGGAGTACTTCTCCTGTCCTATTCGGTGTCCTGTGTGAATTTAAGTGTGCGTTCTCTAATTCTCTCCTTCTCTCTTTCTTTCTCTCTCTCGGAGGACCTGAGCCCTGGGACCATGCCCCAGGACTACCTGACATGATGACTCCTTGCTGTCCCCAGTCCACCTGGCCATGCTGCTGCTCCAGTTTCAACTGTTCTGCCTTACTATTATTCAACCATGCTGGTCATTTATGAACATTTGAACATCTTGGCCACGTTCTGTTATAATCTCCACCCGGCACAGCCAGAAGAGGACTGGCCACCCCACATATGCTCTCTCTAATTCTCTCTTTCTTTCTCTCTCTCGGAGGACCTGAGCCCTAGGACCGTGCCCCAGGACTACCTGACATGATGACTCCTTGCTGTCCCCAGTCCACCTGACTGTGCTGCTGCTCCAGTTTCAACTGTTCTGCCCTATTATTATTCGACCATGCTGGTCATTTATGAACATTTGAACATCTTGGTCATGTTCTGTTATAATCTCTACCCGGCACAGCCAGAAGAGGACTGGCCACCCCACATAGCCTGGTTCCTCTCTAGGTTTCTTCCTAGGTTTTGGCCTTTCTAGGGAGTTTTTCCTAGCCACCATGCTTTTACACCTGCATTGTTTGCTGTTTGGGGTTTTAGGCTGGGTTTCTGTACAGCACTTTGAGATATCAGCTGATGTACGAAGGGCTATATAAATAAATTTGATTTGATTTGATTTGATGATGATAGGACAGTAAAAAAATCAAATACATTAATAATTTATTTTAAAATGTATATCCCATATGTGCAAAAAATTTAAAGCTCTCTCTCCCAACCCCTGCTCACAAACACACATGGGCTCTGCAACCCGTGTCCTTTTTCACTCAATGAACTCCACACTTTTCCAAACACAAAAACACACACACCACCTTCCATCACAATACATCCGCGCATACTGTGCCTTCTATGTCTTCGGTGTTTTATCTGTACCATGTTGATTCAGTTCTTTTGTGTTCCAGTTCCTTTTATTTGAAGGTATTATTTAGTTAATTATCTTTTCTTCAAATTATGTCTTATCAATTTATGAAATACTATAAATTGGAAGGTCTAAAACTAGTTTATTTCTCCAAAAATTGTATTATGTTGCTTTTCTATATATTTTTTTATTACAATCCCAACCATGGCATGTATTGGGTGTTCCATTTTTCGACTCCTCTATGGGAACTTTGTAATATTTAGAATAGCCATGGAGTAGTGTTTGTCTCTTAACATTTGGTTATCAATATGCAGTTTATCGACTATGAGAGCTACACGTTTCCCTTTTAATCTATTTTCCTTGAAGATTGGGTACAGTACTTTGCGCAGTTCTGCAATTTCCTTCGGGAACTGATCATTCATGCCTATTTTCGCGCCAGCAGGTCTTTTTACGTTACAGCCTTATTTTAAAAATGATTATCAGAAATCTACACACAATACCCCATATTGACAAAGGGAAATGTTTGATTCTTTATTACAAATAAAACACTGAAATATCTTATAAGTATACATACTCAGACCATTTGCTATGAGACGTGAAAGTCAGGTCAGGTGCATCCTGTCTCCATTCATCATCCTTGAGATATTTCAACAACATGATTGGAGTCCGCCCGTGGTGAATTCAATTGATTGGACATGATTTGGAAAGGCACAGACCTGTTTATATAAGGTCCCACAGTTGACAGTGCATGTCAGAGCAACAACCAAGCTATGAGGTCGAAGGAATTGTCCGTAGAGCTCCGAGACAGTATTGTGTTGAGGCACAGATCTGGGGAAGGGTACCAAAACATTTCTGCAGCTTCGAAGGTCCCCAAGAACACAGTGACCCTCATCATTCTTAAATGGAATAAGTTTGGAACCACCAAAACTCTTCTTGGCCACCCGGTCAAAATTAACATTCGGGTGAGAAGGGCCTTGGTCAGGGAGGTGACCAAGAATCCGATGGTCACTCTGACAGAGCTCTAGAGTTCCTCTGTGGAGATGGGAGAACCTTCCAAATGTACAACCATCTCTACAGCACTCCATCAATCAGGCCTTTATGGTACAGTGGCCAGAGGGAAACCACTCCTCAGTAAAAGACACATAACAGACTGCTTGGAGTTTGTCAAAAGGCACCTAAAGACTCTCAGACCATGATAAACAAGATTCTCTGGTCTGATGAAACCAAGACTGAGCTCTTTGGCCTGAATGCCAAGAGTCACGACTGGAGGAAAAATGGCACCATCCCTACTGTGAAGCATGGTGGTTGCAGCATCATACTGTGGGGTTGTTTTTGGCGGCAGGGACTGGTAGACTAGTCAGGATCGAGGCAAAAACTGAACAGAGCAAAGTGCAGAGACCCTTAATGAAAACTTGATCCAAAGCGCTCAAGACCTCAGACTGGGGACAAAGGTTAACCTTCCAATAGGACAACAACACAAAGCACAAAGCCAAGAAAACACAGGAGTGGCTTTGGGACAAGTCTCGGAATGTCCTTGAGAGGCCCAGCCAGAGCCCAGACTTGAACCAGATTGAACATCTCTGGAGAAATCTGAAAATATCTTTGCAGCAATGCTCCCAATCCATCCTGACATAGCTTGTGAGGATCTGCAGAGAGGAATGGGAGAAACCAATATTCTGTCCAGCACTTCATTATTCTGAGTTGGTTGCTCCCTCTTGAGTTGCTGCTTGTAGGCGGAGAGTAGGAACAAAGAGATGGGATCTGATTGTCCGAAGAGGGGGAGGGGAATGGCGGATGTTTATATATACGGATGTTTATATATACATGGTCTAGCATGTTTTTTCCTCTTGTGGGGCAGGATACATGTTGGTGATATGTGTTTTAAACTTGCTAGACCATCTATGCTTCCAGGTGAGAAGGTTCTTGCTGGGTCCTGCTGGCTAATGTTAAATTCAAGATGAAAGTCTACACTTACAGCACATCTTGATTGTTTCCTTTCAAATCCATTGTGGTTGCGTACAGAGCAAAAATGATGCAACTTTTGTCCAAATTCTTATCTACATGACTGTATATACGGACACTGTTCAGTGACAAAGCTAAAGGGTTAAAACATGTAAAAAAAGACTTTTCTGATCCTTCTTATTTCTCTCAGACATAGGACAGACACAAGTATTCAGACCTTTTACTCAGTACTTTGATGAAGCACCTTTGGCAGTTATTACAGCATGGAATCCTCTTGGGTATGATGCTACAAGCTTGTCACACCTGTATGACAGAGGGGGCAAACTCAATGCTGCAGGACTGTTTTGAGAATACCGATTGGAATATGTTAAAAGATTCCTCCACCCAGGACTCATCCATCAACATTGAAGAATATACACTCAACACAAAAAGAAACATCCCTTTTTCGGGAACCTTTCTTTCAAAGAGAATTTTAAAAAATCTAAATAACTTCAACAGATCTTCATTGTAAAGGGTTTAAACACTGTTTCCCATGCTTGTTCAATGAACCATAAACAATTAACAAACATGCACCTGTGAAACGGTCGTTAAAACACTAACAGCTTACAGACGGTAGGCAATTAAGGTCACAGTTATGAAAACTTAGGACACTTAAGAGGCCTTTCTACTGACTCTGAAAAATATCAAAATAATTATGCCCAGGGTCCCTGCTCATCTGTGTGCCTTAGGCATGCGGCAAGGAGGCATGAGGACTGCATATGTGGCCAGGGCAATAAATTGCAATGTCCATACTGTGAGACACCTAAGACAGCACTAAAGGGAGACAGGACGGACAGCTGATCGTCCTCACAGCGGCAGACCACTTGTAACAACACCTGCACAGGATCGGTACATCCGAACATCACACCTGCGGGACAAGTACAGGATGGCAACAACAACTGCTCGAGTTACACCAATAACGCACAATCCCTCCATCAGTGCTCAGACTGTCCACAATACCAGACATCACAGGCAACAATGTCGTTTATGGGCACAAACCCACAGTCGCTGGAACAGATAGGACTGGCAAAAAGTGCTCTTCACTGACGATTCGCGGATTTGTCTCACCAGGGGTGATGGACGCATTTGCATTTATCGTCGAAGGAATGAGCGTTACACCGAGGCCTGTACTCTGGAGCGGGATCGATTTGGAGGTGAAGAGTCCATCCTGGTCTGGGACGGTGTGTCACAGCATCATCGGACTGTGCTTGTTGTCATTGCAGGCAATCTCAACACTGTGCGTTACAGGGAAGACATCCTCCTCCCTCATGTGGTACACTTCCTGCAGGCTCATCCTGACATGATACTCCAGCATGACAATGCCACCAGCCATACTGCTCGTTCTGTGCCTGATTTCCTGCAAGTCAGGAATGTCAGTGTTCTGCCATGGCCAGCGAAGAGCCCGGATCTCAATCCCATTGAGTACATCTGGGACCTGTTGGATTGGAGAGTGAGGGCTAGGGCCATTTCCCCCAGTAATGTCCGGGTACTTGCAGATGCCTCGGTGGAAGTGTGGGGTAGCATCTCACAGCAAGAATTGACAAATCTGGTGCAGTCCATGAGGAAGAGATGAACTGCAGTACTTAACGCAGCTGGTGGCCACACCAGATACTGACTGTTGCTTTTGATTTTGATCCCCCAATTTATTCAGGGTCACTTGATTCCATTTATGTTAGTCACATGTCTGTGGAACTTGTTCAGTTTATGTCTCAGTTGTTAAATCCTGTCATGTTCATACAAATATTGTGTTAAGTTTGCTGAAAATTAACACAGTTGACAGTGACAGGACATTTTTTATTTTTGCTTTGAGTTTACATCGTCAGTCGCAGGCATTTTTTGGATATGTGTCAAAGAAGGCCCAAAAAATTGTCAAGATTCAAGTCACCCAAGTCACAGACTGTTCTCGGCCCAAACCACACGGCCCAAACCTTATGACTGGTAACCCCCCCCCCCTTTGTTTTTATACTGCTGCTGCTCGCTGTTTCATTTCTATGCATAGTCACTTTACCCCTGCCTACCCTACCTATATACTCTGACAAATAAGATTTGATTTGATGTTATACAAACAATAACAATTTGGACATACCCCAACCAAAAACCCTGGGTGAACAGAAATGTCCACACACTCCTGAGAGCCTGTACTGCAGCATTCAATGTCAGCAAAATAAACCCTGATGTTTCGGTGGCAGGCAAGGAGGTACGAGCTCTGCAAATCCATTTGGGATGCAAAAAGACAATACAGACTCCAACTTGAATTGTTTTTTGGCAACTTAGACACACAGCGCATCTGGCAAGGGCTACAGACTATCACAGACAACAAGGCAAATCCAGCTGTGTGGTGCCCACCGAAGCATTCCTCCCAGATGAGCTTAATAACACAATCTATATTCGCTTCGAGGCAGACAATACCAAGTAATCAAGGAAGACTCTTGCTGATCCGGACGACCAGCTGCTTTCGCTCTCCGAGGGTGATGTGAAAAAAACGGCCCAGATGGCATCCCTGGACGCATCCACAGAGTATGTGCTGATCAGCTGGCGTGCGTCTTCTCTGACTTCTTCAACACCTGCCCAAGAAGAGCAAGGTGACATGCCCAAATGACTATCGCCCCGTCACACTCACCCCAGTCATCATGAAGTAGTTCAAGGCCAGCATGCCAGGCACACTGGACCCACTACAATTTGCCTACGACTCCAACAGATGCATTTCCATCCCTACTCACATGGCCATAAATATCTGGACAATTTTAACACCAATGTGAGAATGCTTTTCATTAACTACAGTTCAGCATTCAACACTAGTGTTCCCTCCAAGCTCAACACCAAGCTCAGAGCCTAGGGTCTGAACACCATCCTCTGCAACTGTTCCTGGACTTCCTGACGGGCAGACCACCACAGGCTGTGAGGATTGGCAACAACATCTCCTCCACACTGACTCTTAACACAGGGACCCCCAGGGTTGTCCTCAGTTCTCTGCTGTACTCCCTGTTCACCCACAACTGTGTGGCTTTGACCCCAACTCTATCATCATGTTTGCAGATGACACCACGGTTGTGAGCCTGATAACCAAAAACGAGAAGTCAGCCTATAGAGAGAAGGTAAGTGAACTGGCATTGGCGTGCCAGGACAACAACCACTGCCTCAATGTCAGCAAAACAAAGGAGTTGATTGTTGACTTCAGAAAGCAGAGGAGTGAACATGCCCCGTTTTAGATAAATTGGGACTGCAATAGAGAGAGTCAGCAGTTTTAAGTCCACATCAACAAGGTCTTGACAATGACCAACAACACCAACACTCTTCTCAAGAGGTTGCAACATTCTCTCTACTTCCTAAGGCGGCTGACGTTTTTCAGCTTGCCACCCCGGGTCCTCTCCAAGTAATAGCATCGGGATCACTCTGGCTGGTGGCAGGGCCTAGCATCTGGATCACTCTGGCTGGCGGCAGGGTCTAGCATCTAGATCATTCTGGCTGGCAGCTGGGCATAGCATCTGGATCACTCTGGCTGGCGGCTGGGCATAGCATCTGGATCACTCTGGCTGGTGTCTGGGCCTAGCATCTGGATTACTCTGGCTGGTGGCTGGGCCAAGCATCTGGATCACTCTGGCTGGTGGCTGGGCCTAGCATCTGGATCACTCTGGCTGGCGGCTGGGCATAGCATCTGGATCACTCTGGCTGGTGGCTGGGCCAATGTTTGTCTATGGACAATGTTTGTCTATGGAGATCACATGGCTGTGTACTACATTTTGTACACCTGTCATCAACGGGAGTAGCTGACGTGACCAAATTTACTAATTTGAAGGGATGTCCACATACTTTTGTATATATAGTGTTGCTGTGTGGTCCAGGCTGAGAGACATGTTCCTTTAGGCATATGTTGTATTCACGTGTCTGTTTCCTGAGTATTTTGAAGTTTTATTCAACCATATTGTTTCCAAATTATAATACAATAAATAGACACATTTTCAGTTTACTTAAGAGTATTCAGTATTTACGACAGCTTTCCACTAACACAACTGAATAAAATGGAAGACATATAATCACTGCTTGCATGTTAGTGAAATGGCGGGGTGTACTGACAGGAAACAGATGGCATACCCGGATCCAAACAGTCATAATGATGCCATTGTTATTTCTAGCATAGTGTATTTTTACTTACATTTCTCCTCGTTTATCCAAAACCCATGGGAGACTGCACTAGTGGCCCCTGCTGCCTGCCTACTGGTCATCTCTCCATTCTTTCTCATTTACATTTTTTGTTGGATTCTTGGCTGCCTAAGTGCTCCAAATGGATTCTGTTTCTTGCCAGGGCCTCTTTCCCCTGACTCACTGGCTCGGTATTGACATCTTTCCAAAATAGAGTGGGCCAACCCACTACTGCAGATGAGTCCCTTGTCCTGAGAGAGGTCCATTAGGGTGAGAGTTAAATGCTACAAGAGTGGAGACAAGTACTGTGTAAGGGTGGCTAAACACAACGGCTGAGTAAAAACACTGAGTTTCTGTAGGAGGGGAGGGAGGTGGGGATTTGGGGTTTGTCGTGACTCTGCTGGTTAGCCAGAGGATATAGAGGATAACAGAGAGAGAGGAAACAAGAGAGAGAGCGAGAGAAACAGAGAGAGAGAGTAATGAAGAAAAAAATTATATGCGCTGAGTGAACACAACATTAGGGATACCTTCCTAATATTGAGTTGCACCCCGTTTTCCACTCAGAACAGCCACAATTCGTTGGGGCAATGATACTACAAGGTGTCGAAGGAGTTCCCCTGGGATGCTTCCCACAGTTGTGTCAAGTTGGCTGGATGTCCTTTAGGTGGTGGACCATTCTTGATACACACGGGAAACTGTTGAGCTTGGAAAAACCAGCAGGGTTGCACTTCTTGACACACTCAAACCTGTGCGCCTGGCACATACTACCATACCCCAGGTTTCGTCTTCCCCATTCACCCTCTGAATGGCACGTATCAATTTTCGCAAGCTGGAAAAATCCTTCTTTAACCTGTCTCCTCCCCTCCATCTACACTGATTGAAGTGTATTTAACAGGTGGAATCAATAAGGGATCACAGCTTTCACCTGGATTCACCTGATCAGTCTGTGTAATGGAAAGAGCAGGTGTTCCTAATGTTTTGTGCACTCAGTGTATATTTATTGTGTTTATATTTCATTCAATTTATTCAGTATATATTTCCCAACAGAGACCTGGAAAATAAATTCCTCTCTATTACCATGTATATTATACCTATCTATTGCAGAGAGGAAAGTAGAGCACTGGAATCCACAACATCTGGACCAAGCCAACATCATGTATGAGCATCAAATATGCAAACATGGAGGCTGTCCAAAAATGCAAACGTTCCTCGCACAAACCCAGCCAATCACTTCCAGTTTTTAGCCCAGGGTTCCCTTGGCTACCGTCTGTTGGTCATACAGCACCTGTGTTTGTGTTCAACACCTGCCAATGCAGACAGGTTTAAATACCCGACTCTGGAAAGGAGAGATGTAACGAGGGAGAGAGAGGAAGGGGAATGAGGGAAAGAGAGAAGAGTGTTTCTGAAAGTATGGCTTTGAATACTCTCTGGGTGGAGGGATGGATGGAGGGAGGGAGGGAGGGAGGAGGGAGGGAGGGAAGGAAGGATAGAAGGAAGGATGGAAGGAATGAGGGAGGGAGGGAGGGAGGGAGGGAGGGAGGGAGGGAGGGAGGGAGGGAGGGGGAGGGAGGGAGGGAGGGAGGGAGAGGAAGGGGAATGAGGGAAAGAGAGAAGAGTGTTTCTGAAAGTATGGCTTTGAATACTCTCTGGGTGGAGGGATGGATGGAGGGAGGGAGGGAGGGAGGGAAGGAAGGAAGGATAGAAGGAAGGATGGAAGGAATGAGGGAGGGAGGGAGGGAGGGAGGGAGGGAGGGAGGGAGGGAGGGAGGGAGGGAGGGAGAGGAAGGGGAATGAGGGAAAGAGAGAAGAGTGTTTCTGAAAGTATGGCTTTGAATACTCTCTGGGTGGAAGGAAGGAAGGAAGGAAGGAAGGAAGGAAGGAAGGAAGGAAGGAAGGAAGGAAGGAAGGAAGGAAGGAAGGAAGAGTATGTGTGAAAGTGTGAGTTCTAATCCCCCTTTCTGGATGGAGAGAATATTACATGGCGGCAGAGATGGAGGGAGGGATGAAGGGAGGAGTGTGTGTATATAAGTTAAACTGCAGATAGTTTTGCTGCCAGTCTTTGCTCCTCTGCGTCAGTTTGGCAGCTGCTGCCAACGCAGGCTTCCAGTTCAGCAGACATCTGTATGTCCCAAACGTCCCTCGCCTGACAAACGAGTAATCAGCCATTCCAGAGCTGAAGGGAGAAAGGGAAGGAGAGAGAGAGACACACAGAGAGAGAGACAAGGAGACAGGGAGAGGGAGAGAGAGAGAGAGAGAGAGAGAGAGAGAGAGATAAATGGAGAGAAATCAAAATGGAGAGAAACCGAGTGAGACCGATAAAGAGAGAAGGAAGAACAGCAATGGCTGAATATTTGACAGTGCGAGGCGTAGTATTCATTAAGTTGCCTACATTTGTAATTGACTTCCTTTATGGATTTACATCCAGCCAAAGAAATTGACCTCTTGCACACTTGCGTAATGTGTTTCATAGAATGCATAGATTCCCCTAGCAGAACATTCTTTGTCAGCAACCCATGAAGTGATGTGACTTAATAGTGTTTTATGTCCTCCATAAACTACCTGCATCCCAATTGGCCCCCTAATCTCTTTATAGTGCACCTGTTTTGACCAGAGCCCAATAGGCCCTGGTCACAAGTAGTGCACTATAATGGGAATAGGGTGTCATTTGAGAAAAAGTCTATATTTTAAGCCACACACACAACCGTAAAAAGGCACCTCTAAGAGTGGAGCACTGTGCTCTGTACAGGAAATCGATCAGTCTTTGCTAGCTGTCTATGTTGTACTAAAGTAATCTTATCGTTTGTGCTGTAGGCCAATGTAGCTGAATGCCAAAACTGTTATTTCTAACTGGACGATTCAGGTGGTCAATAGATATCTGTATAGTGAAAAAGTCCATAGTTGATTGGATTTGGTTATCTCTGTAATTGTTTTAATTATATGGCAAGGCTAATGTTCTTGGAAGAAGGGAAAGACCCTATCAATTGATGACTGGTGGATTTTCTTTTGTTTACTTGCCAAATTAGAGAAAAAAAGGGAACGGCAATGTGCTGTGTTGTAACAGCTTTTCAGGGTTCGCTCTGTAATCAGGGCTGCTCTGTAATCAGGGGTCGCTCTGTATTCAGGGCTGCTCTGTAATCAGGGGTCGCTCTGTATTCAGGGGTCATTCTGTAATCAGGGGTGGCTCTGTAATCAGGGGTCGCTCTGTATTCAGGGCTGCTCTGTAATCAGGGGTCGCTCTGTATTCAGGGGTCGCACTGTAATCAGGGGTCATTCTGTAATCAGGGCTGGCTCTGTAATCAGGGCTGGCTCTGTAATCAGGGGTCGCTCTGTAATCTGGCACAGAAGTGCATGTTGTCACGGCAACAATCTATTCTCACCTCAGCTGTCAATCAAATGTCGATCCAAACTGTTCTGAAACAGAGGGTTCAGAGACATGAGAAACATGATTGGAAAGTGAAATTGGGTTACATGGAAATACAAATGACGATAATTGGTTTAGCAAACACATATTAGGTTACTAGACATTTTAGGTTACTAGACATTTTTAGGTTACTAGACATTTTAGGTTACTAGACATATTAGGTTACTAGACATTTTAGGTTACTAGACATATTAGGTTACTAGACATATTAGGTTACTAGACATTTTAGGTTACTAGACATTTTAGGTTACTAGACATATTAGGTTACTAGACATTTTAGGTTACTAGACATATTAGGTTACTAGACATTTTAGGTTACTAGACATTTTAGGTTACTAGACATATTAGGTTACTAGACATTTTAGGTTACTAGACATTTTAGGTTACTAGACATTTTAGGTTACTAGACATATTAGGTTACTAGACATTTTAGGTTACTAGACATTTTAGGTTACTAGACATTTTAGGTTACTAGACATTTTAGGTTACTAGACATATTAGGTTACTAGACATATTAGGTTACTAAACATATTAGGTTACTAGACATATTAGCATAGTAGAAATGTTAATTTACTAGACATAGTAGGTTACTAGACATATTAGGTTGCTAGACATATTAGCTTAGTAGAAATGTTAGTTTGCTAGATATAGTAGGTTACTAGACATATTAGCTTAGTAGAAATGTTAGTTTGCTAGACATATTAGGTTACTAGACACAGTAGGTTACTAGACATATTAGGTTGCTAGACATATTAGCTTAGTAGAAATGTTAGTTTGCTAGACACAGTAGGTTACTAGACATATTAGGATGCTAGAAATTCAAGGAGCTGCACATCAATCTCTCTCAGAATGGCATTTGATTAGTTTTATTGTGTTTGAGATGCACCTGAAGCAGTATACCATGAGTTTTGCACTTTAGTTTGAAAATAACATTTCCTCAAAAACTACTATTAAAGCTGTACCATAACAGCCATTTGCCCTGACTGGCTTGACATGAGCAATTTGTTGATCATTATGTCAATGTATACGTACAATAAAGATGTTCTTTACTTCCTCCAGTTCAGCAGGAGACCACCAAGTCCAGGGTGTCAATCAGTTCTTTCCAGGTGGTGTGTGTGTGTGTGTGTGTGTGTGTGTGTGTGTGTGTGTGTGTGTGTGTGTGTGTGTGTGTGTGTGTGTGTGTGTGTGTGTGTGTGTGTGTGTGTGTGTGTGCATTCGTGTGAGTGGACGGGTGAGCCCTGGGAGTGTAATTCATCTCTGTCACCATCATGGCCTCCAGGGGGTAGGCTAGTTGAGGGAGTGGGAAAGTGTGTCAGGCAGTGAGTCACTGTGTCTGAGAGGGGGACAACTGGGATATATAATGCCACTGCCATGTGGACCCTCTGTGGTTAAGACGGTGCAGTTCAGTTTCCACCTGTAACAGATCAACTAAAGAGTCATGAAGACATGACAGGGAACATATACCATGCACAAGCGTACACACACACACACATACACACGCAAACACGCACATCCTTTTCCCTATTATGCTCACCAAATGAATCAGGCAAATTGCATCCTTAGCTTTTAATCAAGGGAAGCATTAGACAGGTCTGAACATCAGCTCCTCAGGCAGTGGAGGATGTGGAGGATCACCCTTGGGCCGTGTCTCAAATGGAACCCTATTCACTATGTAGCACACTCCTTTTGACCAAGGACCCCATAGGGATTAGGGTGCCATTTTTGACTCAGCCTTGAAGTGTTCCTGACATCCGCTGTAGTAGCTCTGACGGGAGGGTTTCGGGATGCAGGGTGGTGAGGCGCCAGCGTGGCATCATGCCAACTCCATCGTGCACAAATGGGCTATTTAATCACCTGCTGCAGTGCAGAGGCTGCCTGGCGCCTGTGGGTGAAGATATGTACCCCTTTTCGTTTTTCATGTCTTTCCTGTTTTCTGTCTCTCTTCCCTTCATTCTTGGTTTCATTCTTGATTTCCTTCGTAATATATTTTGTCTTTCTCTGTCTCTCTGTCTCAGGGTATGTGTTGCGTCTGTGGCTTTCAGATCATGCTGCCTTTCTTTGCTGCAGAAAACCACATAAAAACACACAACATCAAGCCCAGGAGAATCTCAAATGCCTAACATGGGAATAGAGAAATACGATTTTCAGAGAGATGTGGAAGAGAGAAAATAGTTTTTCTTGGAGATTGGGAACAAAAGCATATTTTGGGATAGATGTTGTTTTTGGATATGTTCAGAGATGGATGATCTCATCTGCTGTCGAATACACATCACCTCCCCAACACACATACACACACAGGAACACACACACTCACGACCACAAGCATGTGCACACGCACGACCACACACAAATACCATGCACCCCTGTTGGTTGAAAGCCTTCCTAGAAGAGTGGAGGCAGTAATAGTAGCAAAGGGGGGGCCCAACTCCATTATAATGCCCATGATTTTGGAATGAGATGTTTGACGAGCATTAGTGAGGTCGAGCACTGATGTTGGGCGATTAGGTCTTTCTTGCAGTCGGTGTTCCAATTCATCCCAAATGTGTTCAATGGGGTTGAGGTCAGGGCTCTGTGCAGGCCAGTCAAGTTCTTCCACACCTCATATTTCTGTATGAACCTCACTTTGTGCACTGGGGCATTGTCGTGCCGAAACAAGAAAGGGCCTTCCCCAAACTGTTGCCACAAGTTGTAAGCACAGAATGGTCTAGAATGTCATTGTATGCCATAGCGTTAAGATTTCCCTTCACTGGAACTAAGCGACTTAGCCCGAACTATGAAAAACAGCCCCAGACAATTATTCCTCATCCACCAATCTTTACAGTTGGCACTATGCATTGTGGAAAGTAGCGGTCGCCTGGTAACTACCAAACACAGATTCATCTGTCGGACTGCCAGATGTTGAAGCGTGGTTCATCACTCCATAGAATGCGTTCACTCTGCTCCAGAGTCCAATGGCGGCAAGCTTTACATCACTCTAATCCACTCATTTCAAGTGGTGTGCACATACTTTTGTATATATAGTGTACGTGACCCAAAAAGTTACAAATTACAGCTTTAACTGTTCAGAAGTCTAATGGCTTGGGGGGTAGAAGTTGTTCAGGAGCCTGGTCTAGAGGTCCTACATGGCACTGAGCTCAGCCCCATTCAGGGGAAGAACGACAGATTTTTACATTGTCAGCTCGGGGGATTCAATCTTGCAACCTTATGTTTAACTAGTCCAATGCTCTAACCACCTGATTACATTGCACTCCACGAGGAGCCTGCCTGTTACGCGAATGCAGTAGAAGCCAAGGTAAGTTGCTAGCTAGCATTAAACTTATCTTATAAAAAAACAATCAATCATAGTCACTAGTTAACGACACATGGTTAATGATATTACTAATTTATCTAGCGTGTCCTGTGTTGCATATAATCGATACGGTGCGTATCATCGCTCCAATGTGTATTTAACCATAAACATCAATGCCTTTCTTAAAATCAATACACAGAAATATATATTTTTAAACCTGCATATTTATCTAAAAGAAATCCAGGTTAGCAGGCAATATTAACCAGGTGAAATTGTGTCACTTCTCTTGCATTCATTGCACGCATTCAGTGGAAATGCAACAGTTTGGGCAGCCTAATTTGCCAGAATTTTACGTAATTATGACATAACATTGAATGTTGTGCAATGTAACAGGAATATTTAGACTTATGGATGCCACACGTTAGATAAAATACGGAACGGTGTCGCATATCACTGAAAGAATAAACATATTGTTTTCGAGATGATAGTTTCCGGATTCGACCATATGAATCACCTAAGGCTCGTATTTCTGTGTGTTATTATGTTATAATTAAGTCTATGATTTGATAGAGCAGTCTGACTGAGCGATGGTAGGCAGCAGCACGCTCGTAAGCATTCATTCAAACAGCACTTTTGTGCATTTTGCCAGCAGCTCTGTGTCGTGCTTCAAGCATTGAGCTGTTTATGACTTCAAGCCTATCAACTCCCGAGATTAAGCTGGTGTAACTGATGTGAAATGGCTAGCTAGTTAGTGGGGTGCGTGCTAATAACGTCACTCGCTCTGAGACTTGGAGTAGTTATTCCCCTTGCTCTGCATGGGTAACGCTGCTTTGAGGGTGGCTGTTGTCGATGTGTTCCTGGTTCGAGCCCAGGTAGGAGTAAGGAGAGGGACGGAAGCTATACTGTTATACTGGAAATACTAAGAACATCCAATTGTCAAAGGTTAATGAAATACAAATGGTATAGCGAGAAATAGTCCTATAATTCCTATATTAACTACAACCTAAAACTACTTACCTGGGAATATTGAAGACTCATGTTAATAAGGATAGGGGGCAGCATTTCCACTTTTGGATAAATAGCGTGCACAATTTCAACTTCCTGCTACTCATGCTAGGAATATATTATATGCATATGATTAGTAGGTGTGGATAGAAAACACTCTGAAGTTTCTAAAACTGGTTCAATCATGTCTGTGACTATAACAGAACTTATGTAGCAAGCAAAACCCAGAGGAAAAACTGTTCCTCTGACCGTTCCCTCAGATGTCTTTGCCAAGGGAAATTTGATAGCGACTATTTTACAGTTCCTACGACTTCCACAGGATGTCACCAGTCTTTGGAATTGGGTTGAAGTTAATCATTGGTGAAACGAAGAAGAGGCACATCCTGGAACAACGTTACACTGTTGATAGTTACGCAAGAGGGAAAATGGTACATGTTTTGTTTACTTGCTCTATTGAATACAGATTGCCCGGTCTACAATTTGATCGATTATTAACGTTTAAAAATACCTAAAGTTGTATTACAAAGGTAGTTTGAAATATTTTGGCAAAGTTTATAGGCAACTTTTGAAATGTTTTGTAGTGACGTTGTGTTTTGGAAAGCTGTTTTTTTCCGGATCAAACCTTCTTTATAAATGGACATTTTGGGTATACATGGACGGAATTAATAAAAAAAAGGACCAATTGTGATGTTTATGGGACATATTGGAGTGCCAACAAAGAAGCTCGTCAAAGGTAATGCATTGTAACGGCTTTCTACTGGTGAAGGAGAGTCGGACCAAACTGCAGCGTGTAGATTTCGATACATGTTTAATAAAACAACTTAACACGAATCAACACACAAACTCAACAAAACAATAAACGAAACGAAAACCGAAAACAGCCTATACATGTGTCTACAAACCTCTAACAAGGACATCAAGACACACAGGACAATCACCCACAATACAACCAAAGAATATGGCTGCCTAAATATGGTTCCCAATCAGAGACAACGGTAAACACCTGCCTCTGATTGAGAACCACTTCAGACAGCCATAGACTCTCCCAGAACACCCCACTAAGCCACAAGCCCACTAAGCTACACACCTCGCTACACACCAGGATCTGGCAGATCCTGGCAGACTGGCGGATCCTGGCAGACTGGCGGATCCTGGCACACTGGCGGATCCTGGCCGACTGGCAGATCCTTGCCGACTGGCACTACTGGCAGATCCTGGCCGACTGGCACTACTGGCAGATCCTGGCTGACTGATGGATCTAACTGATCCTGACAGACTGGCGGCGCTGGGCAGACTGGCGGCGCTGGGCAGACTGGCGGCGCTGGGCAGACTGGCGATGCTGAGCAGACTGGCGATGCTGAGCAGACTGGGAGCACTGGCGGCTCCTTGCAGACTGACATCTCCTTGCAGACTGACAGCTCCTTGCAGACTGGCAGCTCCTTGCAGACTGGCAGCTCCTTGCAGACTGGCAGCTCCTTGCAGACTGGCAGCTCTGGCTGCTTCATGTTGACTGACAGCTCTGGCTGCTCCTTGCCGACTGGCAGCTCTGGCTGCTCCATGTAGACTGACAGCTCTGGCTGCGCTGAACAGGCGGGAGACTCCGGCAGCGCTGTAGAGGAGAAAGGCTCTGGCTGCGCTAAACAGGCGGGAGACTCCAACAGCGCAGGAGAGGAGAAAAGCGCTGGCTGCGCTGAACAGGCGAGGCGCACTGAAGGCCTGGTGCGTTGTGCTGGAACTGGTGGTACTGGATCGAGGACACGCACAGGAAGCCTGGTGCGGGGAGCTGCTACCGGAGGACTGGAGTGTGGAGGTGGCACAGGGCAGACTGGCGGCGGTGGGCAGACTGGCGGTACTGGCGGCGCTGGGCAGACGGGTAGCTCAGACGGCGCTGGGCAGACTGGAGAAAAAGGCTCTGGCAGCGCTGGACTGAGGAGTACTGGTGCCTCTGGAATGAGGGGCTCTGGCGCCTCTGGCATGAGGGGCGGTAGCTCTGACAGCGCCGGACAGGCGGGAAGCTCCGGCAGCGGCGCCGGACAGGCGGGACGCTCCGGCAGCGGCGCCGGACAGGCGGGACGCTCCGGCAGCGGCGCCGGACAGGCGGGAGGCTCCGGCAGCGGCGCCGGACAGGCGGGACGCTCCGGCAGCGGCGCCGGACAGGCGGGACGCTCCGGCAGCGGCGCCGGACAGGCGGGACGCTCCGGCAGCGGCGCCGGACAGGCGGGAGGCTCCGGAAGCGCTGGACAGGCGGGACGCACTGTAGGCCTGATGCGTGGTGCTGGCACTGGTATGCCGTGCATACTATGCCACGCCAACAGCTTTCTTTCTACTCTGTCCACTACATCCTCCACACTCTCAGACTCAGCACTCTGCCTCGCCGACAGCTCCAATTCCATCCATGGCTCTGCCCAGGGTCCTTTTCCGTCAAGGATCTCCTCCCAAGTCCATTTATCCAAAGAGTGCAGCCTCTCCCACTGCTGCTGCTGCTTCTGTTGCTTCTCCTGCTGCTGCCTTTGCTGCTGCTGCTGTTGCTCCTGCTGCACCGGTCGCTTCTCCTGTGGCTCCTGCCTGTTGACACGCTGCTTGGTCCTGTGGTGGGTGATTCTGTAACGGCTTTCTACTGGTGAAGGAGAGTCGGACCAAACTGCAGCGTGTAGATTTCGATCCATGTTTAATAAAACAACTTAACACGAATCAACACACAAACTCAACAAAACAATAAACGAAACGAAAACCGAAAACAGCCTATACATGTGTCTACAAACCTCTAACAAGGACATCAAGACACACAGGACAATCACCCACAATACAACCAAAGAATATGGCTGCCTAAATATGGTTCCCAAATTCTCGTCGTTCTCAAATAACATCAAGGCGGTGGCCCGTTCCTGTAGGTTCATGCTCTACAACATCCGCAGAGTACGACCCTGCCTCACACAGGAAGCGGCGCAGGTCCTAATCCAGGCACTTGTCATCTCCCGTCTGGATTACTGCAACTCGCTGTTGGCTGGGCTCCCTGCCTGTGCCATTAAACCCCTACAACTCATCCAGAACGCCGCAGCCCGTCTGGTGTTCAACCTTCCCAAGTTCTCTCACGTCACCCCGCTCCTCCGCTCTCTCCACTGGCTTCCAGTTGAAGCTCGCATCCGCTACAAGACCATGGTGCTTGCCTACGGAGCTGTGAGGGGAACGGCACCTCAGTACCTCCAGGCTCTGATCAGGCCCTACACCCAAACAAGGGCACTGCGTTCATCCACCTCTGGCCTGCTCGCCTCCCTACCACTGAGGAAGTACAGTTCCCGCTCAGCCCAGTCAAAACTGTTCGCTGCTCTGGCCCCCCAATGGTGGAACAAACTCCCTCACGACGCCAGGACAGCGGAGTCAATCACCACCTTCCGGAGACACCTGAAACCCCACCTCTTTAAGGAATACCTAGGATAGGATAAAGTAATCCTTCTCACCCCCCTTAAAAGACCTAGATGCACTATTGTAAAGTGGCTGTTCCACTGGATGTCATAAGGTGAAAGCACCAATTTGTAAGTCGCTCTGGATAAGAGCGTCTGCTAAATGACTTAAATGTAATGTAATGTAATGTTCCCAATCAGAGACAACGGTAAACACCTGCCTCTGATTGAGAACCACTTCAGACAGCCATAGACTCTCCCAGAACACCCCACTAAGCCACAATCCCACTAAGCTACACACCACATACAAAAACCCATGTCACACCCTGGCCTGACCAAAACATAAAGAAAAACACAAAATACTTCGACCAGGGCGTGACATGCATGTTTTATATTTTATTTCAGTGTTTTGTGTAGCGCCTGCTACGCTAGTTCTTTTGTTTACAACTGGTTCAGGTGTTTCAGGTGGGTGCATGCTATCAGAAAATAGCTTTTCAGGCTTTCGCCGAAAAGCATTTTTAAAATCTGACATGTTGGCTGGATTCACAACGAGTGTAGCTTTAATTGAGTACCCTGCATGTGTGATTTAATAAAAGTTTGAGTTTTATAGCGTTTTATTTGAATTTGGCGCTCTGCATTTCCCGAGGCTATTGGCCACTTGAGACGCTAGTGTCTCGCCTATCCATAAGGAACCACCAGCTTTCATATGTTCTCATGTTCTGAGCAAGGAACTTAAACGTTAGCTGTCTTACATGGCACATATTGCACTTTTACTTTCTTCTCCAACACTTTGTTTTGCATTATTTAAACCAAATTGAACATGTTTCATTATTTAACCTCTTCAACCTATGGGGGCGCTATGTCATTATTGGATAAAAAAACGTGCCCGTTTTAAGCGCAATATTTTGTCACGAAAAGATGCTCGACTATGCATATAATTGCCAGCGTTGGAAAGAAAACACTCTGACGTTTTCAAAACTGCAAAGATATTATCTGTGAGTACCCCAGAACTGATCTTACAGGCGAAACCAAGATGAAACTTCAAACAGGAAATGAACAGGATTTTTGACGCTGTGTTTTACTAACGTTTCCTTATATGGCTGTGAATATGCTGTGAACGAGCTTATGCGCTCTGCCGTTCATCCAAGATGTCTGCAGCATTGTGGCGTATTTGTAGGCATATCATTGGAAGATTGGCCATAAGAGACTACATTTGCCAGGGGGCCGTCCGGTGTCCTTTGTCTAAATTGGTGCGCAATTGTCAGTAACACTCATTTTGCCATGGGATACAGAAGCAGAAGCACACTTCCAGGAACGATACATCATTGAAGAGATATGTAGAAAGACACCTTGAGGATTGATTCTAAACAACGTTTGCCATGTTTCAGTCGATATTATGGAGTTATTTTGGAAAAAGTTCTGCGTTTTTATAACTGAATTTTCGGGGTTTTTTGGTAGCCAAACATGACGCAGAAAACGGACCGATTTCTCCTGCACAAATAATCTTTCAGGAAAACTGAACATTTGCTATCTAAGTAAGAGTCTCCTCATTGAAAACATCTGAAGTTCTTCAAAGGTAAATTATTTATTGAATGTTTTTGCTGGTTTTTGTGAAAATGTTGCCTGGTGATGCTAACGCTAAATGCTAATGCTAAATGCTAACGCTAAATGCTAAATGCTAGTTTTGCTATGGTAGAGAAGCATATTTTTGAAAATCTGAGATGACAGTGTTGTTAACAAAAGGCTAAGCATGAGAGCTAGCATATTGATTTCATTTCATTTGCGATTTTCATGAATAGTTAACGTTGCGCTATGGTAATGGGCTTGAGGCTGTAGTCATGATCCCGGATCCGGGTTGGCTCGACGCATGAAGTTAATTGAGCCTAAATTGATTTTATTGATGTATTATATTAAGTTAAAATAAGTGTTCATTCAGTATTGTTGTAATTGTCAGTATTACAAATAATTAAATAAAATTGGGCGATTTAATCAGCATCTGCTTTTTTTTGTTCTCCAATAATCGGTATCGGTATCGGCGCTGAAAAATCATAATCGGTCGACCTCTAGCACATAGCCTGTCTTCTCTTGAGAGCCAGGTCTGCCTACGGCGGCCTTTCTCAATAGCAAGGCTATGCTCACTGAGTCTGTACATAGTCAAAGCTTTCCTTAAGTTTGGATCAGTCACATTGGTCAGGTATTCTGCCGTTGTGTACTCTCTGTTTAGGGCCAAATAGCATTCTAGTTTGCTCTGTTTTTTTTGTTAATTCTTTCCAATGTGTCAAGTAATTATCTTTTTGTTTTCTCATGATTTGGTCGGGTCTAATTGTGTTGCTGTACTGGGGCTCTGTGGGGTGTGTTTGTGTTTGTGTTTGTGAACAGAGCCCCAGCTTGCATAGGGGATTCTTCTCCAGGTTATTCTCTCTGCAGGTGATGGCTTTGTTATGGAATGTTTGGGAATCACTTCCTTTTAGATGGATGTAGAATTTAACGGCTCTTTTCTGGATTTTGATAATTAGCGGGTATCATCCTAATTCTGCTCTGCATGCATTTGGTGTTCTACGTTGTACATGGAGGATATTTTTGCAGAATTCTGCTTGCAATCTCAAAAAATGTTGTTGTCCTATTTTGTGAATTATTGGTTGGTGAGCGGACCAAAGACATCACAACCATAAAGGGCAATGGGTTCTATAACTCAGTCAAGTATTTTTAGCCAGATTCTAATTGGTATGTCGAATTTTACTTTCCATTTGATGGCATAGAAGGCCCTTCTTACCTTGTTTCTCAGATCGTTCACAGCTTTGTGGAAGTTACCTGTGGCCAAGGTATGTATCGTTTTTTGTGTGCTCTAGGGCAATGGTGTGTAGATGGAATTTGTATTTGTGGTCCTTGTGACTGGACCTTTTTTGAATCACCATTATTTTGGTCTTACTGAGATTTAGTGTCAGGGTCCTGGTCTGGCAGAATCTGTGCAGAAGATTGAGGTGCTGCTGTAGGCCCTCCTTGGTTGGTGACAGAAGCACCAGATCATCAGTAAAAACTAAACATCTGACTTCAGATTCTTGTAGGGTGAGGCCGGGTGCTGCTGACTGTTCTAGTGCCCATGCCGATTCGTTGATATATATGTTGAAGAGGGTGGGGCTTAACATCCCTGTCTCACCCCACAGCCCTGTGGGAAGAAATGTGTGTTTTTTTGCCTATTTTAACTGCACACTTGTGTACATGGATTTCATAATGTCGTATGTTTTTCCCCCAACACCACTTTCCATCAATTTGTATAGCAGAGCCTCATGCCAAATTGAGTCAAAGGCTTTTTTGAAATCAACAAAGCATGAGAAGACTTTGCCTTTGTTTTGGTTTGTTTGTTTGTCAATTAGGGTGTGCAGGGTGAATACGTGGTCTGTCGTACGATAATTTGGTGAGAAGCCAATTTGACATTTGCTCAGTACATTGTTTTCAATGAGGAAATGTACAAGTCTGCTGTTAATGATAATGCAGAAGATTTTCCCAAGGTTGCTGTTGACGCATATTCCACAGTAGTTAATGGTGTCAAATTTGTCTTCACTTTTGTGGATTGGGGTGATCAGTCCTTGCTCCAAATATTGGGGAAGATGCCAGAGCTAAGGATGATGTTAAAGAGTTTTAGTATAGTATAGTATAGTATAGCCAATGTGTTGTCTGTATATTGATCATTTCATTGAGGAACCATCAACACCACATTACTTTTTGGGTTGGAGGGTTTATATTCTGTCCTCTAGCTCATTCAAGGTAATTGGAGAATCCAGTGGATTCTAGTAGCCTCTAATAGTTGATTCTAAGATTTTGTATTTAATCATGTATGTGTTTTTTCTGTTTGTTTTTTGTTATAGAGCCAAAAAGAGTAGAGAAGTGGTTTACCCAAACATCTCAATATTGGATAAATAATTATTTGTGTTGTTGTTTTGTGTTTTCCAATTTTCCCAAAAGTTGTTAGTCTATGAATTCTTCAATTACATAGAGTTGATTTCTGACGTGCTGTTCCTTCTTTTTCTGTGGTGTATTTCTGTATTGTTTTAGTGATTCAGCATAGTGAAGGCGTAGACTCAGGTTTTCTGGGTCTCTATGTTTTAGTGATTCAGCATAGTGAAGGCGTAGACTCAGGTTTTCTGGGTCTCTATGTTTTAGTGATTCAGCATAGTGAAGGCGTAGACTCAGGTTTTCTGGGTCTCTATGTTTTAGTGATTCAGCATAGTGAAGGCGTAGACTCAGGTTTTCTGGGTCTCTATGTTTTAGTGATTCAGCATAGTGAAGGCGTAGACTCAGGTTTTCTGGGTCTCTATGTTTTAGTGATTCAGCATAGTGAAGGCGTAGACTCAGGTTTTCTGGGTCTCTATGTTTTAGTGATTCCCCATAGTGAAGGCGTAGACTCAGGTTTTCTGGGTCTCTATGTTTTAGTGATTCAGCATAGTGAAGGCGTAGACTCAGGTTTTCTGGGTCTCTATGTTTTAGTGATTCAGCATAGTGAAGGCGTAGACTCAGGTTTTCTGGGTCTCTATGTTTTAGTGATTCACCATAGTGAAGGCGTAGACTCAGGTTTTCTGGGTCTCTATGTTTTAGTGATTCAGCATAGTGAAGGCGTAGACTCAGGTTTTCTGGGTCTCTATGTTTTAGTGATTCAGCATAGTGAAGGCGTAGACTCAGGTTTTCTGGGTCTCTATGTTTTAGTGATTCAGCATAGTGAAGGCGTAGACTCAGGTTTTCTGGGTCTCTATGTTTTAGTGATTCAGCATAGTGAAGGCGTAGACTCAGGTTTTCTGGGTCTCTATGTTTTAGTGATTCAGCATAGTGAAGGCGTAGACTCAGGTTTTCTGGGTCTCTATGTTTTAGTGATTCAGCATAGTGAAGGCGTAGACTCAGGTTTTCTGGGTCTCTATGTTTTAGTGATTCCCCATAGTGAAGGCGTAGACTCAGGTTTTCTGGGTCTCTATGTTTTAGTGATTCAGCATAGTGAAGGCGTAGACTCAGGTTTTCTGGGTCTCTATGTTTTAGTGATTCAGCATAGTGAAGGCGTAGACTCAGGTTTTCTGGGTCTCTATGTTTTAGTGATTCACCATAGTGAAGGCGTAGACTCAGGTTTTCTGGGTCTCTATGTTTTAGTGATTCAGCATAGTGAAGGCGTAGACTCAGGTTTTCTGGGTCTCTATGTTTTAGTGATTCACCATAGTGAAGGCGTAGACTCAGGTTTTCTGGGTCTCTATGTTTTAGTGATTCAGCATAGTGAAGGCGTAGACTCAGGTTTTCTGGGTCTCTATGTTTTAGTGATTCCCCATAGTGAAGGCGTAGACTCAGGTTTTCTGGGTCTCTATGTTTTAGTGATTCAGCATAGTGAAGGCGTAGACTCAGGTTTTCTGGGTCTCTATGTTTTAGTGATTCACCATAGTGAAGGCGTAGACTCAGGTTTTCTGGGTCTCTATGTTTTAGTGATTCACCATAGTGAAGGCGTAGACTCAGGTTTTCTGGGTCTCTATGTTTTAGTGATTCAGCATAGTGAAGGCGTAGACTCAGGTTTTCTGGGTCTCTATGTTTTAGTGATTCAGCATAGTGAAGGCGTAGACTCAGGTTTTCTGGGTCTCTATGTTTTAGTGATTCAGTGATTCACCATAGTTTTAGTGATTCACCATAGTGAAGGCGTAGACTCAGGTTTTCTGGGTCTCTATGTTTTAGTGATTCACCATAGTGAAGGCGTAGACTCAGGTTTTCTGGGTCTCTATGTTTTAGTGATTCACCATAGTGAAGGCGTAGACTCAGGTTTTCTGGGTCTCTATGTTTTAAAGATTCACCATAGTGAAGGCGTAGACTCAGGTTTTCTGGGTCTCTATGTTTTAGTGATTCAGCATAGTGAAGGCGTAGACTCAGGTTTTCCGGGTCTCTATGTTTTAGTGATTCACCATAGTGAAGGCGTAGACTCAGGTTTTCTGGGTCTCTATGTTTTAGTGATTCAGCATAGTGAAGGCGTAGACTCAGGTTTTCTGGGTCTCTATGTTTTAGTGATTCCCCATAGTGAAGGCGTAGACTCAGGTTTTCTGGGTCTCTATGTTTTAGTGATTCACCATAGTGAAGGCGTAGACTCAGGTTTTCTGGGTCTCTATGTTTTAGTGATTCAGCATAGTGAAGGCGTAGACTCAGGTTTTCTGGGTCTCTATGTTTTAGTGATTCACCATAGTGAAGGCGTAGACTCAGGTTTTCTGGGTCTCTATGTTTTAGTGATTCAGCATAGTGAAGGCGTAGACTCAGGTTTTCTGGGTCTCTATGTTTTAGTGATTCCCCATAGTGAAGGCGTAGACTCAGGTTTTCTGGGTCTCTATGTTTTAGTGATTCAGCATAGTGAAGGCGTAGACTCAGGTTTTCTGGGTCTCTATGTTTTAGTGATTCAGCATAGTGAAGGCGTAGACTCAGGTTTTCTGGGTCTCTATGTTTTAGTGATTCACCATAGTGAAGGCGTAGACTCAGGTTTTCTGGGTCTCTATGTTTTAGTGATTCAGCATAGTGAAGGCGTAGACTCAGGTTTTCTGGGTCTCTATGTTTTAGTGATTCAGCATAGTGAAGGCGTAGACTCAGGTTTTCTGGGTCTCTATGTTTTAGTGATTCCCCATAGTGAAGGCGTAGACTCAGGTTTTCTGGGTCTCTATGTTTTAGTGATTCAGCATAGTGAAGGCGTAGACTCAGGTTTTCTGGGTCTCTATGTTTTAGTGATTCAGCATAGTGAAGGCGTAGACTCAGGTTTTCTGGGTCTCTATGTTTTAGTGATTCACCATAGTGAAGGCGTAGACTCAGGTTTTCTGGGTCTCTATGTTTTAGTGATTCAGCATAGTGAAGGCGTAGACTCAGGTTTTCTGGGTCTCTATGTTTTAGTGATTCCCCATAGTGAAGGCGTAGACTCAGGTTTTCTGGGTCTCTATGTTTTAGTGATTCAGCATAGTGAAGGCGTAGACTCAGGTTTTCTGGGTCTCTATGTTTTAGTGATTCAGCATAGTGAAGGCGTAGACTCAGGTTTTCTGGGTCTCTATGTTTTAGTGATTCCCCATAGTGAAGGCGTAGACTCAGGTTTTCTGGGTCTCTATGTTTTAGTGATTCAGCATAGTGAAGGCGTAGACTCAGGTTTTCTGGGTCTCTATGTTTTAGTGATTCCCCATAGTGAAGGCGTAGACTCAGGTTTTCTGGGTCTCTGTGTTTTAGTGATTCAGCATAGTGAAGGCGTAGACTCAGGTTTCCTGGGTCTCTATGTTTTAGTGATTCAGCATAGTGAAGGCGTAGACTCAGGTTTTCTGGGTCTCTATGTTTTAGTGATTCAGCATAGTGAAGGCGTAGACTCAGGTTTTCTGGGTCTCTATGTTTTAGTGATTCAGCATAGTGAAGGCGTAGACTCAGGTTTTCTGGGTCTCTATGTTTTAGTGATTCCCCATAGTGAAGGCGTAGACTCAGGTTTTCCGGGTCTCTGTGTTTGTGGTTGGACAGGTTTCTACATTTCTTTCTTACATTTTTCATCAAACTATGTGTCATTGTTGTTCATTTTCTTTGGTTTTCTATTGCAGATTTTTAGATTTCATAGGGAAGCTGTGAGGTCAAATATGCTTTTAAGATTTTCTACTGCCAAGTTTACACCTTCCCAATTACAGTGGAATGTTTTATCCAGGAAGTTGTCTAATGGGGATTGAATTTGTTGTTGTCTAATAGTTTTTTGGCAGATTTCCAAGCTACATTCCTTCCATCTATAGCATTTCTTAATATTACTCCATTGGCTTTGATGCCTCATGATTGAGTATTGCTCTTTTCAAGAAGACTGTGATTTTGCGGTGGTCTGACAGGGGTGTCAGTGGGCTGACTGTGAGTTGACTGAATCTGACTGAATCTCTCTCACTCCATAATCTCCCTCTCTCTCATTCCATAATCACTCTCTCTCTCTCACTCCATAATATCTCTCTCTCATAATCTCTCTCCCTCTCTTTCTCTCTCACTCCATACTCTCTCTCTCTCCCCCTGAAATCTGTATCGTTTTCTCCATAATCTCTCTCTCTCTCACTCCATAATCACTCTCACTCCATAATCACTCTCTCACACCATAATCTCTCTCGCTCTATAATTTCTCTCACTCCATAATATCTCTCTCCCTCTGGATAAATATAGCTCTGAGGAGCATGCCCATGTGTGTGAACACAGATCTATGTGTGTGTGTGTGTGTGTGTGTGTGTGTGTGTGTGTGTGTGTGTGTGTGTGTGGAGTATACAGAGAACTCTTTTGCAGATAGGGAGCAGAGGAGAAAACCATTACAGATAGGGCCTGTCCTTCCACTCTGCTCCGATGCTGGAGCACTCAGCCAGTCAACCGAAGCTACGTTATCTGGCCCCAGGTACACAAAGGAAACGCACGGCCCTCGTCTCAGAATATTCACACATACACACGTGCGCATGCAAGCACAGACACGTAAATGTAGACAGACAAACATACAGACACACATAGAACACACACGTACATGTACACACACTGTCACACTATGCAAATAATGATGGCTTCTCTTTTCAGATACACAGCAAAATGGGCCTCTCAAGAATAGCATGTCTTTGTCTTCACCCATTATGGATCTAGATATGAAGGAAACTGGGATATATTGATCTTTAATGTAAGAGGGTTGTGTTGTATTATTGAGGATATTGATGGATCTTTAATGGAGCAAAGATAGGAGGGGGGGGGAGACACGCATCATTGCCGTGCCGTCCGCTAGCTACTCTTATGATGAAGTTGTCCAGCCAATTACATTAGAGCAACAGCGATACTCCGCCTCCTCTCACATGTGTTATCTTCTCTATCACTCCCCGCAAAACATAAACAAGTGGTCAAGCTTCATCAGTTCACCAGTCAAGGATGACAAGCCAGAATACAGAGCTACTGTATGCAGCTGACAATCTGTTCTATTGGGGACAAGGAGGGGGAAGATGAACACGGTGACAAAAGCCACACTGCCCAAAGCACCAGCGGTTCTGTGCAGTCTTTATTGGTGGGTTTGATTTAGGAGAAGTAATTGACTGGGAATGGACTACTGGTGGTTGATGTGGTTTAAGGACCCAGCCCAAGCTGAGGTGACTGGAATTCAGTTTGATGTAGGGAGGGAAGGTGGAAATGACAGAGGGAGAGAGGGGGTGGAGGTAGAGAAAGAGAGAGGGGATGGAGGTAGAGAGAGAGAGAGGGTAGAGGTAGAGAGAGAGGTAGAGCGAGAGAGAGAGAGGGGGTAGAGGTAGAGAGAGAGGGGGTAGAGGTAGAGAGAGAGGGGGTAGAGGTAGAGAGAGAGGTAGAGAGAGAGAGAGAGAGAGAGGGGGTAGAGGTAGAGAGAGAGAGAGAGAGAGGGGGTAGAGGTAGAGAGAGAGGGGGTAGAGGTAGAGAGAGAGGGGGTAGAGAGAGAGAGTGATAGAGAGAGAGAGAGATGGTGATTAGATTGTAGTCATATTGCTCTAGGTGACAGCTCCCTCAGGGGCAGTTCATATTAACCCCTTTGGAGACAGAGGGAAATTAGATTGTTGTTGAGGTGTCTTTCTCTCTCACACACACATCCGCAGATGTACTTTCTCTGTCTGTGACACTTGCAG
The DNA here is from genome assembly GCF_034236695.1 of Oncorhynchus nerka. Lineage (NCBI taxonomy): Eukaryota > Metazoa > Chordata > Actinopteri > Salmoniformes > Salmonidae > Oncorhynchus > Oncorhynchus nerka. The sequence continues at coordinate 16,086,279 of NC_088402.1, forward strand.
CTAAATGACTAATTCTATGTCACATTGCCATGGACATAAATCACATTTTGTTCCCGTTTTTGCTATTGCAATTTCGTTTGTCAGGTGCTACATGCTATTGCCTGTTTGATCAAGGCATGGTGTGTAGTTTACTGATGCATTTGGATCCAAAGCACAATGCAGTGTGCATAGACTAGATGGTAGAACAAAGGGAGAGAAAAAAGGAAAAATAAGCAAAAAACAGAAATTGTTTGCTACATGGGAAGCTAGAGAGAGGTTTCACTTCCATCTCTACTGTCGGGGTAAACTCAAGTAATGGCCATTCTCTCACTTACTGGTTATTCAAAAGTGCAGTTTGTAAAAGATGAGATAAAAAGTAGTTGATGTGGTTACTAAAACAGCTGTAATTTATTGTACAAAACCTGGGTGGGGGGGAATCATGAATGTGGTTTCATATACTATTTACTTTTTGTTTATCTTGTTTGGAAAGAGCTCAAAATTTCAGGTGTTTATAAAAAGTTAGAGGAAATGAAGATGTTGGTTAAACTGCCCTATCGCTTGATCAGTAGAATATATTTTGTTCAGATTTAAAGAACATAATCTGAAACACAATCAAAACAAACTTCAAATGCATTCAACAGATTTGTAGAGTCACACGCGTGATGGAGTCATTGCGTGCTAGGAATATGGGACCAAATACTACACTTGTGACCACTTTAATACAAATACAATATTTGAATTTGAATTTGACAAATATGACAAATATGAATTTGTCCAAATACTTATGACACCTTCAAATTGGGGCTAGATACACAAAGTGCTTTCATTTCTAAACGGTAAAACAGATATGTATGAAAATACCCTGAAATAAATGGTGATGCTCCCCACTGGGCACACCACGTCATTTCAATGGGGATTATCGGGCAATATCTGGTTGAGTTGTTGATCAATGAGATTGTAACCTATATTAACCCACTCAAAAAGACAGAAGTTAATTGCATTTCCAATTTGTTGTTACTACGGTTTCTATCAAATTCTAATGGAAAAAACAATGTCTGATTGTTTATTTAGTTGTCACCCAAATGTTAACAATTTATGAGCACATCAAAGTTCAAATGGGAATACAATGTCAGAAATGTTGCTTACTTTTACAAGAGATGAATGTTTTATCACTGTGCTTCGTCTGATAGCAGAACCAAATGGCCTGGTTGGCAGTTGAGATTACATTAAAAGTACATGGTGCAAGTGACCAATAACGTTTGAGATTCTGACAGATTATTACAGCAATTGTGAAGATCTCAGCAGACCTGCGATGACCTCTAGACGCTGTCTTGAGCATGCACACTTGATATGATTACTTAAGAAGACATTGATAGTTACAGTAACCTCAACATTTGGTCATGGATGTGTTAGCTAATTTAAAGATTGAATGTTATATTAGTAGGCTATTTACAGTCTTACAAAAGTAATGTTGAATTGTGTTTGGTTGGCAAACCAACCAAACACCAACATTTGAAAGAGATGTATCTTCTGCTTGGATAGTTCCATCTGTAACACTGACTGGGTTTAATTCCAGTTTGTCTAACAAATAAAACATTTATATGTTGGATTTACAACTCCTTCTGAAGGTGTGAAAGAATAGGACTAAATCAAATCAAATCAAACTTTAAATGCTCTTTATTTCGTCCAATTCTTTAACATATTTTTTTTTGTTGAGATGGAGACGTTAATCTCTTTATAGCAAATATTAAATTGTAGAAGAACTGGAATTAAAACCAGACTTCAGTAAGTCAGTGGCACAGATGGAACTATCCAAGCAGAAGATACATCTCCTTCAAATGTTGGTATTTGGTTGCACCAAACACAACTCACTAAATATCACTAAATATCAACTAGAGCTTGAAACCCTAGACATACAGCACAAGTCAAAAGTTTGGACACACCCACTCATTCCAGGGCTTTTCTTCATTTTCACTATTTTCTACACTGTATAATAATAGTGACTACGTCAGTGTCACAGAGGTATTGCTTAAAAGGTAACACTCTTCCATGTATACGCAATTTATGTTATCACTGTTGGGTTACTCTACAAGTCTCTAGATGTGTATGTTATCACTGTTGGGTTACTCTACAAGTCTCTAGATGTGTATGTTATCACTGTTGAGTTAATCTACAAGTCTCTAGATGTGTATGTTATCACTGTTGGGTTACTCTACAAGTCTAGATGTGTATGTTATTACTGTTGGGTTACTCTACAAGTCTCTAGATGTGTATGTTATCACTGTTGGGTTACTCTACATGTCTCTAGATGTGTATGTTATCACTGTTGGGTTACTCTACAAGTCTCTAGATGTGTATGTTATCACTGTTGGGTTACTCTACAAGTCTCTAGATGTGTATGTTATCACTGTTGGGTTACTCTACAAGTCTCTAGATGTGTATGTTATCACTGTTGGGTTACTCTACAAGTCTCTAGATGTGTATGTTATCACTGTTGGGTTACTCTACAAGTCTCTAGATGTGTATGTTATCACTGTTGGGTTACTCTACAAGTCTCTAGATGTGTATGTTATCACTGTTGGGTTACTCTACAAGTCTCTAGATGTGTATGTTATCACTGTTGAGTTACTCTACAAGTCTCTAGATGTGTATGTTATCACTGTTGGGTTACTCTTCAAGTCTCTAGATGTGTATGTTATCACTGTTGAGTTACTCTACAAGTCTCTAGATGTGTATGTTATCACTGTTGGGTTACTCTACAAGTCTCTAGATGTGTATGTTATCACTGTTGAGTTACTCTACAAGTCTCTAGATGTGTATGTTATCACTGTTGGGTTACTCTACAAGTCTCTAGATGTGTATGTTATCACTGTTGGGTTACTCTACAAGTCTCTAGATGTGTATGTTATCACTGTTGGGTTACTCTACAAGTCTCTAGATGTGTATGTTATCACTGTTGGGTTACTCTACAAGTATCTAGATGTGTATGTTATCACTGTTGAGTTACTCTACAAGTCTCTAGATGTGTATGTTATCACTGTTGGGTTACTCTACAAGTCTCTAGATGTGTATGTTATCACTGTTGGGTTACTCTACAAGTCTCTAGATGTGTATGTTATCACTGTTGGGTTACTCTACAAGTCTCTAGATGTGTATGTTATCACTGTTGGGTTACTCTAGAAGTCTCTAGATGTGTATGTTATCACTGTTGAGTTACTCTACAAGTCTCTAGAGGTGTATGTTATCACTGTTGGGTTACTCTACAAGTCTCTAGATATGATTGTTATCACTGTTGGGTTACTCTACAAGTCTCTAGATGTGTATGTTATCACTGTTGGGTTACTCTACAAGTCTCTAGATGTGTATGTTATCACTGTTGGGTTACTCTACAAGTCTCTAGATGTGTATGTTATCACTGTTGGGTTACTCTACAAGTCTCTAGATGTGTATGTTATCACTGTTGGGTTACTCTACAAGTCTCTAGATGTGTATGTTATCACTGTTGAGTTACTCTACAAGTCTCTAGATGTGTATGTTATCACTGTTGGGTTACTCTACAAGTCTCTAGATGTGTATGTTATCACTGTTGAGTTACTCTACAAGTCTCTAGATGTGTATGTTATCACTGTTGGGTTACTCTACAAGTCTCTAGATGTGTATGTTATCACTGTTGGGTTACTCTACAAGTCTCTAGATGTGTATGTTATCACTGTTGGGTTACTCTACAAGTCTCTAGATGTGTATGTTATCACTGTTGGGTTACTCTACAAGTCTCTAGATGTGTATGTTATCACTGTTGGGTTACTCTACAAGTATCTAGATGTGTATGTTATCACTGTTAAGTTACTCTACAAGTCTCTAGATGTGTATGTTATCACTGTTGGGTTACTCTACAAGTCTCTAGATGTGTATGTTAACACTGTTGGGTTACTCTACAAGTCTCTAGATGTGTATGTATCACTGTTGGGTTACTCTACAAGTATCTAGATGTGTATGTTATCACTGTTGGGTTACTCTACAAGTCTCTAGATGTGTATGTTATCACTGTTGGGCTACTCTACAAGTCTCTAGATGTGTATGTTATCACTGTTGGGTTACTCTACACGTCTCTAGATGTGTATGTTATCACTGTTGGGTTACTCTACAAGTCTCTAGATGTGTATGTTATCACTGTTGAGTTACTCTACAAGTCTCTAGATGTGTATGTTATCACTGTTGGATTAATCTACAAGTCTCTAGATGTGTATGTTATCACTGTTGGGTTACTCTACAAGTATCTGCATCAGTGTGTCTTAAACGGGTGCCCATTTCTGTTGTTTCCCAGCACTACAAACCTGATTGAATCAACCAAAAATTGATTATGAGTGTCACACAGTATTAGTGGCATATCACACACTTGTAAGGAAACACACACACAGGCACACACACTAACTCACTCACACACTAACTCACTCACACAGTAACTCACTCACACACACACATGTTTATCAATACAGATTCAGAAACACATACTAACACACACACCTACAGTGTGCACAAACACCTACAATCCATACACGCACATGCAAAAACACACACATAAACACAATCCCCCCCACACACACACACAATAATATGAAATACTCACACCTGCTAGATGACGGCAGCCCCTTAGGTAAAACCCCGTGGGACCTGCCATTTTCCGCACCAGCACCGGTCACCTGACTCGCACACGAGAAATGAATGAGCATATCAACCTCTACCCTCCACCTCCTCCTCTGTATTTTTCCTCTCTCCCTCTCTCCATCTCTCTTTCATTTCCCAGATGTATCAAGCCAGCGAGGTATGGTAATTCTGCATCTCGAGACATGCTCACTTACTCAGCGAGCTGTTGAAGCGGTTTCCTTGCTAAGCACCCAGAAGCTTAGCCTGGCTGTGAAACTGACAAAGAGAAACACCACCATTCTGTGCCTTCATATCACTGAAGCGATGTGAATGACATAGATTAATAATATGGAAGGTCACACTTGGAGAGTGACGTGTACTCAGAGCATGCGCTGACCAACTGGCAAGTGTCTTCACTGACATTTTCAAACTCTCCCTGACCGAGTCTGTAATACCTACATGCTTCAAGCAGACCACCATAATCCTTGTGACCAAGAACACAAAGGTAGTCTGCCTAAATGACTACTACACCGTAGTACTCACGTCGGTAGCCATGAAGTACTGTGAAAGGCTGGTCATGGCTCACATTAAAGGAAACCCTAGACCCACTCCAATTCCCATACCGCCCCAACAGATTTTCAGATGACGCAATCTCAATTGCACTCCACACTGCCCTTTCCCACCTGGACAAAAGGAACACTTCTGTGAGAATGCTGTTCATTGACTACAGCTCCGCATTCAATACCATAGTGCCCAAAAAGCTCATCACTAAGCTAAGGACCCTGGGACTAAACACCTCCCTCTGAAACTGGATCCTGGATTTCCTGACGGGCCGCTCCCATGTGGTAAGGGTAGGCAACATCTGCCACGCTGATCCTCAACATTGTGACCCCTCAGGGGTGCGTGCTTAGTCCCCTCCTATACTCCTTGTTCTCCACGACTGCATGGCCAAGCACGACTCTAACACCATCGATAAGTTTGCTGACGACACAACGGTGATAGGCCTGATCACTGATGACGATGAGACAGCCTATAGGGAGGAGGTCAGACACCTGGCATTTTGGTGCCAGGAGAACAACCTCTCCCTCAACGTGAGCAAGACAAAGAAGCTGATCGTGGACAACAGGAAAAGGATTAACAAACACACCCCATTCACATTAGCAGGGCTGTAGTGGAGCAGTCCCTTGGTGTCCACATCCCGACAAACTATCATGGTCCAAACACACCAAGACAGTTGTGAAGAGGGAACGACAAGGCCTATTCCCCCTCAGGAGACTGAAAAGATTTGGCATGGGTCCCCAGATCCTCAAAAGGTTCTACAGCTGCACCATCGAGAGCATCCTGACCAGTTGCATCACTGCCTGGTATGGCAACTGCAGTGCATTTGACCGTAAGGCCCCAATTTGTTTTTACACTGATGCTACTCACCGTTTATTTTCTATGTATAGTCACTTTACCCCTACCTACAGTACATGTACAAATTACCTCAATTACCTCGACTAACCTGTACCCCCGCAAATTGAATTGGTACCGGTACCCCCTGTACATAGCCTCGTCTACCCAACTTATCTCCAGTGGCACACCACTTGCCCTCCAGGACACCTACACCCCCTGTTGTCAAAGGAAGGCCAAAAAGATCATCAAAGACATCAACCAGCAGAGCCACGGCCTGTTCACCCCGCCATCATCCAGAAGACGAGGTCAGTACAGGTGCATCAAAGCTGGGACCAAGAGACTGATAAACGGCTTATTTCTCAAGGCCATCAGACTGTTAAGTAGCCATCACTAGCCGGCTACCACCCGGCTACTCAACCCTGCACCTTAGAGGCTCCTGCCCTATATACAGTACATAAACATGGAGTCACTAGTCACTTTAATAATGTTTACATACTGCTTTACTCATCTCATATGTACATACTGGGTTCTATTCTACTGTATTTTAGTCAATGCCACTCCGACATTGCTTGTCTCAATATTGAAATATTTCTTTATTCCATTCTTTTACTTTTACATTTGTGTGTATTGTTGTAAATTGTTAGATATTACTGCACTGTTGGAGCTAGAAAAACAAGCATTTCTCTACAGCCGCAATAACATCTGCTAAATATGTGTCTGTAACCAATAACGTTTTATTAGTTATTTCATTGCAATTTCATTCTGTTACTTTAATTTTTTAAATATTTTCTTAACTCTTTTTTTCGTAAAACTACATTGTTTGTTAAGGGCTTGTAAGAAAGCATTTCACTGTCAACACCTGTTGTATTTGGCGCATGTGACAAATAACATTTTGATTTGAGAGCGAGAGAGAAAGAGAGGGGCTGACATATATTGGGGTACAAATGAACCAACTACAATGGCTGATGTGGCTTATGTGTTCAGGACTGAGTGGAGACAGAGATTACTGTAGCACTGCTTGTGTGTTCTAGACTGAGTGGAGACAGAGATTACTGTAGCACTGCTTGTGTGTTCAGGACTGAGTGGAGACAGAGATTACTGTAGCACTGCTTGTGTGTTCAGGACTGAGTGGAGACAGAGATTACTGTAGCACTGCTTGTGTGTTCAGGACTGAGTGGAGACAGAGATTACTGTAGCACTGCTTGTGTGTTCAGGACTGAGTGGAGACAGAGATTACTGTAGCACTGCTTGTGTGTTCACGACTGAGTGGAGACAGAGATTACTGTAGCACTGCTTGTGTGTGTCCATGTTTCCCTCTTTCTTTCTCTCTCTCACTCTCTCTCACTATATCTAAACACATGCGATGTTTCTTATTTAGTTCTCATTCCTCTCATCTTCTCTTCCTCTCTGCTTCCTCTCATCTTCTCTTCCTCTCTGCTTCCTCTCATCTTCTCTTCCTCTCTGCTTCCTCTCATCTTCTCTTCCTCTCTGCTTCCTCTCGTCTTTTCTCTTCTCTTTTTCACTGTGTTGTGTCTTTGGCTATGCCGGATTAAGTGATATGACATGCTATTCTATAAAATCCTTTCGCTGTAATTAATATTACCTGATTGAACTAATCATGTAAATGTAATTAACTAGAAAGTCAGGGCACCATGAAATAATATTTATAGATCTGTTATCTTCCAAATAAAGACCTAGTAATATTTTACATCGATAGGGGTGAGAGAGATTAGAGAGGTGAGAGAGGTTGGAGGGTTGAGAGAGAGATTAGAGAGGTGAGAGAGATTAGAGAGGTGAGAGAGATTAGAGAGGTGAGAGAGATTAGAGGGGTGAGAGAGATTAGAGAGGTGAGAGAGATTAGAGGGGTGAGAGAGATTAGAGAGGTGAGAGAGAGAGGGGTGAGAGAGATTAGAGGGGTGAGAGAGATTAGAGGGGTGAGAGAGATTAGAGATGTGTGAGAGATTAGAGGGGTGAGAGAGATTAGAGAGGTGAGAGACCTTAGAGAGATTAGAGATGTGTGAGAGAGATTAGAGGGGTGAGAGAGGTTGGAGATGTGAGAGCGATTAGAGATGGGAGAGCGATTAGAGATGTGTGACAGATTAGAGAGTTGAGAGAGATTAGAGAGTTGAGAGAGATTAGAGATGTGTGAGAGATTAGAGAGGTGAGAGATTAGAGATGTGAGAGAGATTAGAGATGTGAGAGAGATTAGAGAGGTGAGAGAGATTAGAGAGGTGAGAGAGATTAGAGATGTGTGAGAGATTAGAGGGGTGAGAGAGATTAGAGAGGTGAGAGAGATTAGAGGGGTGAGAGAGTTTAGAGATGTGTGAGAGATTAGAGGGGTGAGAGAGATTAGAGATGTGTGAGAGATTAGAGGGGTGAGAGAGGTTGGAGAGGTGAGAGAGATTAGAGATGTGAGAGCGATTAGAGATGTGTGACAGATTAGAGAGTTGAGAGAGATTAGAGATGGGAGAGATTAGAGATGTGTGAGAGATTAGAGAGGTGAGAGAGATTAGAGAGGTGAGAGATTAGAGATGTGTGAGAGATTAGAGGGGTGAGAGAGATTAGAGAGGTGAGAGAGATTAGAGATGTGTGAGAGAATAGAGGGGTGAGAGAGATTAGAGAGGTGAGAGCGATTAGAGGGGTGAGAGAGATTAGAGGGGTGAGAGAGATTAGAGAGATCAGAGAGGTGAGAGAGGTTGGAGAGGTGAGAGATATTAAAGAGGTGAGAGAGATTAAGAGAGGTGTGAGAGATTAGAGATGTGAGAGAGATTACAGAGGTGAGAGAGATTAGAGGGGTGAGAGAGGTTAGAGATGAGAGAGATTAGAGAGGTGAGAGAGATTAGAGAGGTGAGAGATTTTAGAGGGGTGAGAGAGATTAGAGAGGTGAGAGAGATTACAGAGGTGAGAGAGATTAGAGAGGTGAGAGAGATTAGAGGTGAGAGAGGTTAGAGAGGTGAGAGAGATTAGAGAGGTGAGAGAGATTAGAGAGGTGAGAGAGATTAGAGGGGTGAGAGAGATTAGAGAGGTGAGAGAGATTAGAGGGGTGAGAGAGATTAGAGAGTTGAGAGAGATTAGAGATGTGTGAGAGATTAGAGAGGTGAGATAGATTAGAGATGTGTGAGAGATTAGAAGGGTGAGACAGGTTAAAGGGAGGAGGAGGAAGATGAGAGAGGTGAGTTGGAGAGATTGAGGGATGGAGAGGAGGATGAGAGAGGTGAGCTGGAGAGATTGAGGGATGGAGAGGAAGATGAGAGAGGTGAGCTGGAGAGATTGAAAGATGGAGAGGGTAAGGGTGAACCCGGGATGCCCTTTAATTCTGTCTCTTAGTGTGTAGTAGGAGCTTGAATGTGTTTATGAGTTCGTGGTGGGTATGTGCACATGTGCCTGTGCATGTGTCTGTGTGGTGTGTTTGTGTGTGAAAATGTGCACATGCATGTGGGTTTTGCATTCAGACATGTGTGTGTGTGTACCACCCCGTTGCCCTGCCCCTTTCAGAGCACATGAAGATGACCCTTGTGAGCTATGAGCTGAGGGTTTGTCTGTTTAAATTCAGGCCCCAAATCCATAGGAGTGAGTCAGAGACCATTCACTGGGCTATTTCCAGCTTTAATCAGAAGCCTCTGTGGGTAATGGCATACATCAGAGACAGTTATCACCACAGAGGGACTGAGAGAGAGAGGGGGAGAGATGGGGAGAGAGAGAGAGTGAGCATAGATCAGGGATTCTGGGGTTGTTGGGATGTGTACTGGCTAGAATAAAGTGGACCCACCCCTCATCTCTCTCTCTCCCTCCCCACCCCTCATCTCTCTCTCCATCCCCGACCCTCATATCTATTTCCCTCCACACCCCTCATCTCTCTCTCCCCACCCCTCATCTCTCTCTCCCTCCCCAACCCTCATCTCTCTCTCCTCCACACCCCTCATCTTCCTCCCTGCCAACCCCTCATCTCCCTCCCTCCCCACCCCTCATCTCCCCATCTCTCTTCCTCCCCACCCCTCATCTCTCTCCCCTCCCCCTCCCCACCCCTCATCTCCCTCCCTCCCCACCCGTCATCTCTCGCTCCCCATCCCTCATCTCTCTCTCTGTCTCTCTCCATCCCCACCACTCATCTCTCTCCTCCTCCCTCTCTCTCCTCTGTCCTTTTCCTCCCTCGTCTATGATCTATGTCACTGAAATTTTTTTCTCTCCATGCTGAGTTATGACTGCATCTCGCTGTGACCTTTTTGTGTTTTGCCAGTCTGGCTCTAACAATAGCATGCCGATTATCTGCTACCCCAGCTGATGTGTTGTTACCTCTAAGAGTTTTGGGTCTGGGAAATTACCTCGGCCATCTATTCAAATCTACATGTGAATGTACAAATATGCCCATATCTGCTGGCAGAGTGTTCAAGAGTCCTCATTACATTGTCTTTCAGTAAGGGTCAGTTATTTGTTGTGTGTGTGGTAGAGGAGATGTGTGTGTCTGCACGCGTGCGCATTTGTATGTGTCTGTTCCAATGGTCTGGAAGGTCTGGAGTCCTTGTCTATCTCTCTCCAGACAGGAACATATTACATCAGAGATCTCAGACGTGTTGACAGAAACCTCTCCTTTAACAAAACTCTCCATTCCTTTTGAGATCTACACTAGGGCCTAGACGTTATCACGTAGAGGCTGTAGACACAGTCTGTGTGTGTGTCTGCTTGCTTACTAGCATTCAGCTGTGTACACAAGTGTTATTACCTGGATAAGGGGGACATCAAAGACAGAAATAAAACCTCTGCACCTAATGTTTTATTTGATTTATTTTTCATTTGACCTTTATTTAACCTTTATTCACATCAATAATCAACAATTACACTCTAGATGTCTATATTCACATCAATAATCAACAATTACACTATACATGTCTATACTCACATCAATAATCAACAATTACACTCTAGATGTCTATATTCACATCAATAATCAACAATTACACTCTAGATGTCTATATTCACATCAATAATCAACAATTACACTATACATATCTATATACACATCAATAAACAACAATTACACTATACATGTCTATACATTTATTTTTATTTTTTTATTTCAACTTTATTTAGCCAAATAGGCCAGATGAGAACAAGTTCTTATTTACAACTGCGACCTGGCCAAGATAAAGCAAAGCAGTGCGACAACAACAACACAGAGTTACATGGGATAAACAAACGTACATCCAATAACACAATAGACAAATATTTATACAGTGTGTGCAAATGAAGTAAGGAGGTAAGGCAATAAATAGGCCAATTGTGGTGAAGTAATTACAATTTAGCAATTTACACTGGAGTGATATGTGTGCAAATGAGGATGTGGAAGTAAGAATACTGGAGTGCAAAAGAGCAGAAAAACAAAAATGGGGATGAGGTAGGTAGATGGTTGGATGGGCTATTTACAGATGGGCTGTGTACAGCTGCAGCGACCGAAAAGCTGATCTGACAGCTGATGCTTAAAGTTAGTGAGGGAGATATATCTCCAACTTCAGTGATTTTTGCAATTCGTTCCTGTCATTGGCAGCAGAGAACTAGAAGGAAAGGCGGCCAAAGGAGGATTGGCTTTGGGGATGACATACCTGCTGGAGAGTTTGCTAAGGGTGGGAGTTGCTATGGTGACCAGTGAGCTAAGATAAGGCAGAGCTTTACCTAGCAAAGACTTATAGATGACCTGGAGCCAGTAGGTTTAGCAACAAATACGTAGCGAGGACCAGCCAACGAGAGCATACAGGTCACAGTGGAGGACGTATTTCTTCCTGCTGCCGTGGATATGGCTGGACAATGCTGGGGGAAAAGGCCTTAAAAACCATACATACAATCACTTCATCAAACAACACTGTTTCACAACGCATCAGTGACATGGCAGAAGATGTTTTGAAACAATTACTGCTTCGCATACAAGCCATTAAATTATATTCGTAACAGCTGGATGAGTCAACAGACGTGGCGGGCCTGGCACATCTCCTGGTACATGTCCGTTATGTTTATGGGGTCAATTAAGGAAGACATCCTCTTTTGCAAACATGAGAGGATATTTGTAATGTACTGGACAGCTTTGTGACATCAAATGGACTTTGCTGGTCAAGATGTGTTGGTACCTGTACTGATGGTGCAAAAGCCATGACAGGGAGACATAGTGGAGTGGTAACGAGCGTGCAAGCAGTTGCTCCCGACGCCACTTGGGAACATCTCAGCATCAACCGAGCGGCTCTTGCTGCCAAGGGAATGCCTGACAGTTTGAAAGACGTGTTGGACACTACAGTGAAAATGGTTAACTTTGTTAACTTCTTATGGGCAGGTAGTGTCCCACCTGGCCAACATCCGGTGAAATTGCAGAGCGCAAAATTCAAACTACAGAATTTAAAATATTTTACTTTAAATAAAATCACAAGTGTAATACAGCAAAATAAAGCTTAACTTCTTGTTAATCCAGCCGCTGTGTCAGATTTCAAAAAGTCTTTACAGCGAAAGCACACCATGCGATTATCTGAGGACAGCACACTGCATACAAAACCATAAAAACCATATTTCAACCAGGCAGGTGCGACACGAAAGTCAGAAATAGCGATATAATAAATACCTTACCTTTGATGATCTTCTTCTGTTGGCATTCAAAAAGGTCCCAGTTACATCACTAATGGTAATTTTGTACAATAATGTCCTTATTTATATCCATAAGAACTCAGTTTAGTTGGCGCGCTTCAGTCAATAATCCATCCAGTTTCCCTCCATCAAAATGCATACAAAATTAATCCCAAACATTATTAATAAACTTTTCCAAACAAGTCAAACAACGTTTATAATCCAACCTTAGGTATCCTAATCAGTAAATAAACGATCAAATGTAAGCTAGAGAATCATTATCATCTTTACCGGAGAAAATACCAAAGAACGCGTTCTCATTCATGCTCTTGGGAACACGACAGCCAAAATGGGAGCCACTTAGAAAAACTACAATTTCTGTCTCATTTTTCCAAAAACCACCTGAAACTCTTTCTAAAGACTGTTGACATCTAGCGGAAGCCCTCGAAACTGCAATCTGGGAGGACTTCGCTTTATAATAAAATGGACAGCCATTGAAAATAGTGGTAGGATGAAATTATTTTGGGGGGGGATGGTTTGTCTTTGGGGTTTCGCCTGCCACATCAGTTATGTTACACTCACAGAAATGATTGTACCAGTGTTAGAACATTTATAGTGTTTTCTATCCAAATCTACCAAATATATCTATGCATATCCTAGCTTCTGGGCCTGAGATTACTTTGGGCACACTTTTCATCTGGACGTGAAAATACCCAAGCGAGGTTTACCACGTCTCAGTGATGACCCACACATCTGGATTGGAGCTGTGAACCCACACTTTCAATTGATACATTTTAGATAATAAGCTTCCAGAGTTAAATTTCAGAAAACCAAGGCTTTCACGAGAGCAGAAATCAGAACACAAGTCAGGATTGGGGCTTGCAACAGAAGATGGGCCAGGGTGTACATGCACATTTCCAGATATCATCAGCAGTAATATAACCAGGGCACGGCATAGGACAGGGATTGACGATTTTTTGAATGTGCATCAAATGGTAACAAGATCATATTTTACAGCAATTTCATCAGGTAACATGAACACAAAGCCGGTGAGAGGTGGTTAGAATAGGATGGGAGGCCAAGAGTCTGTGACCAATAGAGAGCCAGAGTCGCGAGTGTGGGAACAAACATTGTCTGTTCATAGTCAACAAAGCACAAAGGAGTCATGGGGGAAAATAGAATAAAGCACAAGATAAAATATATAACGACTTGGGGCTAGCCATGACTTGACAGAGTAGCTCTCTATGAGTCCAGTAGGCTATAAATGTCTAAGATAAATACATGAATAGTAGGCCTATAACAGTTCATTAAAGCGTTTGAGTAAGCTGACATAATAAACTTTACAAGTTAATTAGCCTACATAAAATCCCAATCAGTCCAAAGTCTGATGTGTGTGTGTGTGTGTATGTGCGTGTGTTCTGGAGGCCAGCGAAAGCTGAGGAGAGAGGGGGGAGTGGGTCGGAAGGACCTGTACCGGACAGGGCAGACGGGGAACAGATTGCCAGGTGAGATCCAAACAGCAGTGCAGCAGGCAACGGGAGTAGGTGTCACACCCATATGGGAGAAGCTTTTTCAGGAGGCAGAGTAAATAGAGAAGGCTTTCAACCTTACCCGTCAGGTGTGTGGTAGAGCAGATAAAAAAACACCTGAAGCGAAAGCTTGTTGAAAAACTGTGGTAAAGTTGGCATTTAGATTTTCGGCAGACATTCTGACCATCAAATATCAATAACTCGAGAACGATTTCCTGAGATGTGGATATTCTTCAGCGATATCTGTTTTGTTGCATTGGATGCGTCTCTATCCACCACATCTGCAGATGTCTTACTGAAAGTTGTTTGTCAGACCAGGAGACGTCTCGAAAATTGGTCTTCTCACAAAAACGTCTGTAGAGTCTGAACGGTTTGGCCTAGTAACTATCATACCATTCTATGGAAAGGGGAAACTCTAACACGTTGGTGGTCTCCGTTTTGCTCTACGACCACCACAAGGGGCAGTTGATATGCCACGTTTTGTTTGTAGCATCTGAAACGTTTGGCGAATAAACTAATATAACCCCACTGTGGAAAAGGGAGATTCTCACGAACACGATGTTCTCCCCCACGGGATTCCACTGCAGGTAACTGGTACCGGTAAAAAAAGTGTGAAGGTAGTTTTGTGCCTACCCAAAAAAGGTGTTCAATACTGCATGTGTAAAGAAACATATACAGTGGGGCAAAACAGTATTTAGTCAGCCACGAATTGTGCAAGTTCTCCCACTTAAAAAGACGAGAGAGGCCTGTCATTTTCATCATAGGTACACTTCAACTATGACAGACAAAATGAGGGGAAAAAAAAACATTCATTCTTTCCTTTACACGGATCAGTCGTCCTGGTCCCTTTGCAGAAAAACAGCCCCAAAGCTTGATGTTTCCACCCCCATGCTTCACAGTAGGTATGGTGTTCTTTGGATGCAACTCAGCATTCTTTGTCCTCCAAACACGACGAGTTGAGTTTTTACCAAAAAGTTATATTTTGGTTTCATCTGACCATATGACATTCTCCCAATCTTCTTCTGGATTATCCAAATGCTCTCTAGCAAACGTCAGACGGGCCTGGACATGTACTGGCTTAACATTTACATTTTTACATTTAAGTCATTTAGCAGACGCTCTTATCCAGAGCGACTTACAAATTGGTGCTTTCACCTTATGACATCCAGTGGAACAGCCACTTTACAATAGTGCATCTAGGTCTTTTAAGGGGGGGGGTGAGAAGGATTACTTTATCCTATCCTAGGTATTCCTTAAAGAGGTGGGGTTTCAGGTGTCTCCGGAAGGTGGTGATTGACTCCGCTGTCCTGGCGTCGTGAGGGAGTTTGTTCCACCATTGGGGGGCCAGAGCAGCGAACAGTTTTGACTGGGCTGAGCGGGAACTGTACTTCCTCAGTGGTAGGAGCTTAAGCAGGGGGACACGTCTGTCACTGCAGGATTTGAGTCCCTGGTGGGGTAGTGTGTTACTGATGGTAGGCTTTGTTACTTTGGTCCCAGCTCTCTGCAGGTCATTCACTAGGTCCCCCCGTGTGGTTCTGGGATTTTTGCTCACCGTTCTTGTGATCATTTTGACCCCACGGGGTGAGATCTTGCGTGGAGCCCCAGATCAAGGGAGATTATCAGTGGTCTTGTATGTCTTCCATTTCCTAATAATTGCTCCCACAGTTGATTTCTTCAAACCAAGCTGCTTACCTATTGCAGATTCAGTCTTCCCAGCCTGGTGCAGGTCTACAATTTTGTTTCTGGTGTCCTTTGACAGCTCTTTGGTCTTGCCCATAGTGGAGTTTGGAGTGTGACTGTTTGAGGTTGTGGACAACAAGTTCAAACAGGTGCCATTAATACAGCTAACGAGTGGAGGACAGAGGAGCCTCTTAAAGAAGAAGTTACAGGTCTGTGAGAGCCAGATATCTTGCTTGTTTGTAGGTGACCAAATACGTATCTTCCCCCATCATTTGCAAATAAATTCATTAAAAATCATACAGTGTGAATTTCTGGAATTTTTTTCTCATTTTGTCTGTCATAGTTGAAGTGTACCTATGATGAAAATTACAGGCCTCTCTCATCTTTTTAAGTGGGAGAACTTGCACAATTGGTGGCTGACTAAATACTTTTATGCCCCACTGTATATACTGTATGATGATTTATATCAAATATGTTTTTTATACATAAAGGGGTCCTAAAATTCCAAATAAAATAGCTAAATGATCTATAGTATGAGCATCTTAAAACAATTCCAGATGTCAGTTTAGAACCCCAACCCCCCCATCCCATTGGCTTAGACTCTTAAAAATGCATCTCCATGCTGATCCCAGTGAAATGGTGAAGCTGGAACCTTTAACATGCCTCTGGGTTTGTTAACATGCCGACTGACATCAGCTGTTTATCTAGTTTATGTAGACCATGGAATGTGTTAGGATTATGTTGACGACTGTTTGCAGATGATATACATGAATTGCAAATTGCTGACACAAAGGGTTTGTGTGTGTGTGTGTGTGTGTGTGTGTGTGTGTGTGTGTGTGTGTGTGTGTGTTACTGCTATCTGTCATGTTGATGAGAGTATTGAGTATGATGGACGTAAATCGCTGGGGCAGACAGAAAGGCCATCAAAGTCACACAGCGCATCGGAGAGAAACAATGTAACTCAAACCTCCAAACAACAACAACTAAGTAATAGCATCAGACAGGCCAGACCTCACAGCGCTGTTTAATTAATCCCTCCAAATCAAATTGACGGTAATTTCACCAGCATAGCAGTTGGGATTTGGACAGCAATATAACCAGAGAGGGATTATAGAGAGGATCAGTGTTTCACTACAATCAATCTGTCCATATGCTCACAGCCTGTCAGAAAGCAGAGAGAGAGAGAGAGAGAGAGAGAGAGAGAGAGAGAGAGAGAGAGAGAGAGAGAGAGAGAGAGAGAGAGAGAGAGAGAGAGAGAGAGAGAGAGAGACTTAATAAAAACTCAAAAGTAAGAAGAAGAAGTTCACCAAAGTCATTTGTTTGAAAGTTTGAATAAAAATATAATACTTTCATGTGCAAAGCAACAGTGTACATACAGTATATAGGCCTTTATCACACTAGACCCACAGAACGGTATCTGAATGGGCCAAAAGGCAAATATAGCATGATATAGCCCTGCAAATCACAAAATAGTTGCAAATTCATTAAAGCAAGAGTAAATCAAGATTCTAAGCATAGATCAGCTAAAAAACAATAGGCCCTATGTGTTAGTGTTTCAAATGCATTAAGCTCATCTTTAATTTTTATTAAGAACCTCCATCATATACAGGTGTATGTTCCTATCAATCATATCCAGGTGTATGTTCCTATCCATCATATACAGGTGTATGTTCCTATCAATCATATCCAGGTGTATGTTCCTATCCATCATATACAGGTGTATGTTCCTATCAATCATATCCAGGTGTATGTTCCTATCCATCATATACAGGTGTATGTTCCTATCAATCATATACAGGTGTATGTTCCTATCCATCATATACAGGTGTATGTTCCTATCCATCATATACAGGTGTATGTTCCTATCCATCATATACAGGTGTATGTTCCTATCCATCATATACAGGTGTATGTTCCTATCCATCATATACAGGTGTATGTTCCTATCCATCATATACAGGTGTATGTTCCTATCCATCATATACAGGTGTATGTTCCTATCAATCAGGTATGTTCTTATCCATCATATACAGGTGTATGTTCCTATCCATCATATACAGGTGTATGTTCCTATCAATCATATACAGGTGTATGTTCCTATCCATCATATACAGGTGTATGTTCCTATCCATCATGTATGTTCTATCATCATATACAGGTGTATGTTCCATCATCCCATCATATACAGGTGTATGTTCCTATCCATCATATACAGGTGTATGTTCCTATCCATCATATACAGGTGTATGTTCCTATCCATCATATACAGGTGAATGTTCTTATCCATCATATACAGGTGTATGTTCCTATCCATTATATACAGGTGTATGTTCCTATCCATCATATACAGGTGTATGTTCCTATCCATCATATACAGGTGTATGTTCCTATCCATCATATACAGGTGTATGTTCCTATCCATCATATCCAGGTGTATGTTCCTATCCATCATATACAGGTGTATGTTCCTATCCATCATATACAGGTGTATGTTCCTATCCATCATATACAGGTGTATGTTCCTATCCATCATATCCAGGTGTATGTTCCTATCCATCATATACAGGTGTATGTTCTTATCCATCATATACAGGTGTATGTTCCTATCCATCATATCCAGGTGTATGTTCCTATCCATCATATACAGGTGTATGTTCCTATCCATCATATACAGGTGTATGTTCCTATCCATCATATACAGGTGTATGTTCCTATCCATCATATACAGGTGTATGTTCCCATATGTTCCTATCCATCATATACAGGTGTATGTTCCTATCCATCATATACAGGTGAATGTTCCTATCCATTATATCTAGGTGTATGTTCCTATCCATTATATCCAGGTGTATGTTCCTATCCATCATATACAGGTGTATGTTCCTATCCATCATATACAGGTGTATGTTCCTATCCATCATATACAGGTGTATGTTCCTATCCATCATATACAGGTGTATGTTCCTATCCATCATATACAGGTGTATGTTCCTATCCATCATATACAGGTGTATGTTCCTATCCATCATATACAGGTGTATGTTCCTATCCATCATACACAGGTGTATGTTCCTATCCATCATATAGAGGTGTATGTTCTTATCCATCATATCCAGGTGAATGTTCCTCTACATGGTGTACACGTGTATGTTCCTATTTTCTCATTGCCATTGACCAGAATTCCAGCAACAATGACATAAACCTGGTGTTTCTCCTGCGGAACGACTAATATTGTTGGTTTTACTTTTCCCAATTAGTAGTTGTATTAACAAAAGTTTTTCGCAAATCATCATGTTTGCATTTCATCAACTGATGTGTGCTTGGAGTAACTGAGTGTATCTTCATCATCCATGTCGTCTCTCCCACTGTGTCGTCTCTCCCACTGTGTCGTCTCTCCCACTGTGTCGTCTATCCCACTGTGTCGTCTATCCCACTGTGTCGTCTCTCCCACTGTGTCGTCTCTCCCACTGTGTCGTCTCTCCCACTGTGTCGTCTCTCCCACTGTGTCGTCTCTCCCACTGTGTCGTCTATCCCACTGTGTCGTCTATCCCACTGTGTCGTCTATCCCACTGTGTCGTCTATCCCACTGTGTCGTCTATCCCACTGTGTCGTCTATCCCACTGTGTAGTCTATCCCACTGTGTAGTCTCTCCCACTGTGTAGTCTCTCCCACTGTGTCGTCTCTCCCACTGTGTCGTCTCTCCCACTGTGTCGTCTATCCCACTGTGTCGTCTATCCCACTGTGTCGTCTATCCCACTGTGTCGTCTATCCCACTGTGTCGTCTATCCCACTGTGTCGTCTCTCAAACTGTGTCGTCTATCCCACTGTGTCGTCTATCCCACTGTGTCGTCTATCCCACTGTGTCGTCTCTCA
This sequence comes from Oncorhynchus nerka, assembly GCF_034236695.1. Classification (NCBI taxonomy): domain Eukaryota; kingdom Metazoa; phylum Chordata; class Actinopteri; order Salmoniformes; family Salmonidae; genus Oncorhynchus; species Oncorhynchus nerka. The sequence continues at coordinate 16,105,979 of NC_088402.1, forward strand.
AACTGTGTCGTCTATTCCACTGTGTCGTCTCTCAAACTGTGTCGTCTATCCCACTGTGTCGTCTATCCCACTGTGTCGTCTATCCCACTGTGTCGTCTATCCCACTGTGTCGTCTATCCCACTGTGTCGTCTATCCCACTGTGTCGTCTCTCCCACTGTGTCGTCTATCCCACTGTGTCGTCTATCCCACTGTGTCGTCTCTCCCACTGTGTCGTCTCTCCCACTGTGTCGTCTCTCAAACTGTATCGTCTATCCCACTGTGTCGTCTATCCCACTGTGTCGTCTCTCCCACTGTGTCGTCTCTCCCACTGTGTCGTCTATCCCACTGTGTCGTCTCTCAAACTGTATCGTCTATCCCACTGTGTCGTCTATCCCACTGTGTCGTCTCTCCCACTGTGTCGTCTCTCCCACTGTGTCGTCTCTCCCACTGTGTCGTCTATCCCACTGTGTCGTCTCTCAAACTGTACCGTCTATCCCACTGTACCGTCTATCCCACTGTGTCGTCTATCCCACTGTGTCGTCTCTCAAACTGTACCGTCTATCCCACTGTATCGTCTATCCCACTGTGTCGTCTATCCCACTGTGTCGTCTATCCCACTGTGTCGTCTATCCCACTGTGTCGTCTATCCCACTGTGTCGTCTCTCAAACTGTACCGTCTATCCCACTGTGTCGTCTATCCCACTGTGTCGTCTATCCCACTGTGTCGTCTATCCCACTGTGTCGTCTATCCCACTGTGTCGTCTCTCCCACTGTGTCGTCTCTCCCACTGTGTCGTCTATCCCACTGTGTCGTCTCTCAAACTGTGTCGTCTCTCCCACTGTCGTGTCTATCCCACTGTGTCGTCTATCCCACTGTGTCGTCTCTCCCACTGTGTCGTCTCTCCCACTGTGTCGTCTCTCCCACTGTGTCGTCTATCCCACTGTGTCGTCTCTCAAACTGTACCGTCTATCCCACTGTATCGTCTATCCCACTGTGTCGTCTATCCCACTGTGTCGTCTCTCAAACTGTACCGTCTATCCCACTGTATCGTCTATCCCACTGTGTCGTCTATCCCACTGTGTCGTCTATCCCACTGTGTCGTCTATCCCACTGTGTCGTCTATCCCACTGTGTCGTCTCTCAAACTGTACCGTCTATCCCACTGTGTCGTCTATCCCACTGTGTCGTCTATCCCACTGTGTCGTCTCTCCCACTGTGTCGTCTCTCCCACTGTGTCGTCTCTCCCACTGTGTCGTCTATCCCACTGTGTCGTCTCTCCCACTGTGTAGTCTGTCCCACTGTGTCGTCTATCCCACTGTGTAGTCTATCCCACTGTGTCGTCTGTCCCACTGTGTCGTCTCTCCCACTGTGTCGTCTATCCCACTGTGTAGTCTATCCCACTGTGTCGTCTATCCCACTGTGTCGTCTCTCCCACTGTGTCGTCTCTCCCACTGTGTCGTCTCTCCCACTGTGTCGTCTCTCCCACTGTGTCGTCTCTCCCACTGTGTCGTCTCTCCCACTGTGTCGTCTATCCCACTGTGTCGTCTATCCCACTGTGTCGTCTATCCCACTGTGTCGTCTATCCCACTGTGTCGTCTCTCCCACTGTGTAGTCTATCCCACTGTGTCGTCTCTCAAACTGTGTCGTCTATCCCACTGTGTCGTCTATCCCACTGTGTCGTCTCTCCCACTGTGTCGTCTCTCCCACTGTGTCGTCTCTCCCACTGTGTCGTCTCTCCCACTGTGTCATCTATCCCACTGCGTTGTCTATCCCACTACACCTTTTTTCAAATTCAATTAACGGCTCTTTTCCAATTGGTCGTTGCATTGGTCAGACCCTTAAGGAAAACATGTATGGCTCTCCATCCATCGGCCACATCTTGCTCTTCACCACCCATAGCTCTATAAACCTTTCCTTCAAGCATGCTATGTTCACGATAGTTCAAAACAAAGGCTAATATCTGTAACCCATCATAAGGATCTAGATTTTAGAGTTTCTTATAACGCTTCATATGGTCCCACGTCTTCATACCCACCTTTCGTGGATGCTTCAAAGTCTTTGACCATTCCTCCAACTGTTTTTGAGATGCTGATTTATGTGTGATTACTGTCACTGGAGGTTTGTCTTTACTACCTTTTACAGACTTTGTCCTGGCTGGCCTAAGACATTGTTTGTCACCGCTGTCAGAATCTATTGCCTCAAAGCCAGGCAGTGCGGACCAAATGCTTGAAACCCAATCATCCTTGCGCAACTCAGCCTGAGGGTAGATTGAGGGAACAAAGGGTGCACAGGAGGGGCCAAGTCTGCTTTTACAACCCTTGCTTGTAATTGCTGAATTTCTTCTTTTAAGGTTTTTATCTGTATCTCTCTGAAATGTCCTATCATGGTTATCAAGAAATAATTTCTCATCCCTTTTCCTTACTTCGGCTAATACAGTTAAAGACCATTGTGTTTTTGTCAATGTGTTCGACTTTCTCTGTATTTTTCCCCAAGCTTCAGACAGATTCCATATTCAATCTTTGTCTACAATGACGGAATATTTCTTTATTATGTCTTGCCTACACTTCTCTACTTTGAAATGGTACATTTAAAATACTTTCATGCTCACATCCGGAGGAGCTGTTCCACCCTTCTCCAGAGTTTTATCACTTCAAAATGGCATTACATTAACTTTTAAAAAAATCATGGGTTGGATGAGCTTTAATATTGCAGAAAGATTGTTGCTTCCATCAATGTAATACATACACATACACACATACATATATACATTCAGTGGCTTGCGAAAGTATTCACCCCCCTTGGCATTTTTCCTATTTTGTTATCTTGTTATCTTGGAATTAAAATAGATGTTTTTGCGACCTCCCGGGTGGTGCAGTGGTCTAAGTCACTGCATCGCAGTGCTACCTGTGACACCAGAGATTCTGGATTCAAGCCCAGGCTCTTTTGCTGCCGGCCGCAACCGGGAGGCCCATGGGGCGAAGCACAATTGGCCCAGCGTCGTCCAGGTTAGGGAGGGGTTGGCTGGCAGGGATATCCTTGTCTCATCATGCCCTAGTGACTCCTGTGGCAGGCCAGGCACAGTTCACAGTGGTGTAAGATTTTGGGGGGGTTTGTATCATTTGATGTACACTTTGAAGATGCTAAATATTTGGGGGGTGAAACAAACCAGAAATAAGACAAAAAAATGGAAAACTTCAGCGTGCATAACTATTCACCATCCCGAAGTTAATACTTTGCAGAGCCAAATTACAGCTGCAAGTTTCTTGGGGTATGTCTCTATAAGCTCGGCACATCTAGCCCCTGGGAATTTTGCCCATTCTTCAAGGCAAAACTGCTCCAGTTCCTTCAAGTTGGATGGGTTCTGCTGGTGTACAGCAATCTTTAAGTCATACCACAGATTCTTAAATGTATTGAGGTCTGGGCTTTGACTAGGCCATTCCATGACATTTAAATATTTCCCCTTAAACCACTCAAGTTTTGCTTTAGCAGTATGCTTCGTGTCATGGTCCTGCTGGAAGATGAACCTCCATCTCAGTCTCAAATCTCTGAAAGACTGAAACAGGTTTCCCTCAAGAATTCCCCTGCAATTAGCGCTATCCATCATTCCTTCAATTCTGACCAGTTTCCCAGTCCCTGCTGATGAAAAACATGCCCACAGCATGATGCTGCCACCACTATGCTTCCCTATGGGGATGGTGTTCTCAGGTTGGTGAGAGGTGTTGGGTTTGCGCCAGACGTAGCATTTTCCTTGATGGCCAAAAACCTCAATTTTAGTGTCATCTGACCAGAGCACCTTGTTCCATATGTTTGGGGAGTCTCGCACGTGTCTTTTGGTGAACAGCAAATGTGTTTGCTTATTTTCTTCTTTATTAAGCAATGGCTTTTTTCTGGTCACTCTTCCATAAAGCCCAGCTCTGTGGAGTGTACGGCTTAAAGTGGTCCTTTAGACAGATACTCCAATCTCCGCTGTGGATTTTTGCAGCTCGTTCAGGGTTACCTTTGGTCTATTTGTTGCCTATCTGGTTAATGCCCTCCTTGCCTGCTCCATTAGTTTTTGTGGTCGGCCCTCTCTTGGCAGGTTTGTTGTGATGTCATATTCTTTCCATTTTTTTATAATGGATTTAATGGTGCTCTATGGGATGTTCAAAGTTTCTGATATTTTTTTATAACCCAACCCTGATCTGTACTTCTCCACAACTTTGTCCCTGGCCTGTTTCGAGAGCTCCTTGGTCTTCATGGTGCCACTTGCTTGGTGGTGGCCCTTGCTTAGTGGATTTGCAGATTCTGGGGCCCTTCAGAACAGGTGTATATGTATTGAGATCATGTGACATATCATGTGACACTTAGATTGCACAAAGGTGGACTTTATTGAACTAATTATGACTTCTTATTTAATCTTATTTAGGGGCTTCATAGCAATAGGGGATGAGTACACACCATTTTTCAGTTAAACTTTTGGGGGAATTTAAAAAAATAAATAGTGTGTCTAGTTTGAGAAACAGACGCCTCACAAAGCCTCAATGTCAACAGTGAAGAGGCGACTCCTGGATGCTGGCCTTCTTGGCAGAGTTGCATAGAAAAACCACATCTCAGACTGGCCAATGAAAATAAAAGATTAAGATGGGCAAAAGAATACAGACACTGGACAGAGGAACTCTGCCTAGAAGGCCAGCATCCCGGAGTCGCCTCTTCGCTGTTGACGTTGAGACTGGTGTTTTGCGTTGGTTGTGTGAACGGCCCAGTACATCATTGGTGCCAAGCTTCCTGCCATCCAGAACCTCTATACCAGGCGGTGTCAGAGGAAGGCCCTAAAAATGGTCAAAGACTCTAACCACCCTAGTTATAGACTGTTTCCTCTGCTAGCGCATGGCAAGCGGTACCGGAACACCACGTCTAGGTCCAAGAAGCTTAAACAGATTCTACCCCAAGCCATAAGACTCCTGAACATCTAATCAAATGACTAGCCAGACTATTTGCATTACCCCCCTCTTTACACCACTGCTACTCTCTATTGTCATCTACGCATAGTCACTTCAATAACTCTACTTACATGTACATACTTCCTCAACTAACCGGTGCCCTCACACATGGACTCTGTACCCCGCTGTATATAGTCTCGCTAGTGTTGTTTTACTGCTGCTCTTTAATAATCTCTTATTCTTATCCATATTTTTTAAAACTGCATTGCTGGTTGGGGGCATTTCACTGTAAGGGGTTGTATTCGACACATCTGACTAATATTATTTGATTTGATTCCCTCCACAGAACAAAGGAAAATACAAATTCTTTCCATATCTCTGACCCATTGATCATTAATTCCCTATTGACCTCTAGTCCTCTGCTTTGTGTATTCTTAAAATATTCTTAAAGTATGCTGAAAGCCATTGAGCTGTGGACACGACACACTTACCACAAAGGGTAAGGAGATGGAAGCTACTTGAGATTGAAAGTGCTTGAGAGAGACCATTGTGTTGTTGCAATGAGAGAAGAGAGTTCTGCTCAATCTGTGCTAAAGTACATTGTATTGTGTATACAGCATCATGGCATTGAAATAGAAGACAGAAAGACAGCCGGAAGTCATGCCACTGAACTGGATAACACACACACACACACACACACACACTAGTGGTGTGCGGGTCAGCTGTATGTCCACATGTACCCGCCCTCAATTGGTAATAACCAATCCGCAACAGGCCGACTATGTCATGAGGTAAGAATCTGAGGCCTGAACCCAACCCTAACTGCTAAGATAGAAAACGAGCTGTAGGCTACAGTCAGAGACAGCTGACCGATTTTATTTGGCAGGGGGTGCTGGATATAGATAATATAGAAATAATATATAGATCATTTCTGCTTATAATTTCAGAGATTTTGGTAGGCTATTTGTTTGCTCTCCTGAATAATGTCATAAATTGATAGAATGAACGCTTCAATCAAGTTGACATTAGAAGTTCTCTCTGTAATCTCTGCTTCTTTCACGGAGACGTTTAGGAGGAGGGGAGAAAATGAGAAGTTCTCTCTGTAATCTCAGCTTCTTTCACGGAGACGTTTAGGAGGAGGGGAGAAAATGAGAAGTTCTCTCTGTAATCTCTGCTTCTTTCACGGAGACGTTTAGGAGGAGGGGAGAAAATGAGAAGTTCTCTCTGTAATCTCAGCTTCTTTCACGGAGACGTTTAGGAGGAGGGGAGAAAATGAGAAGTTCTCTCTGTAATCTCTGCTTCTTTCACGGAGACGTTTAGGAGGAGGGGAGAAAATGAGAAGTTCTCTCTGTAATCTCTGCTTCTTTCACGGAGACGTTTAGGAGGAGGGGAGAAAATGAGAAGTTCTCTCTGTAATCTCTGCTTCTTTCACGGAGACGTTTAGGAGGAGGGGAGAAAATGAGAAGTTCTCTCTGTAATCTCTGCTTCTTTCACGGAGATGTTTAGGAGGAGGGGAGGAAATGAGAAGTTCTCTCTGTAATCTCTGCTTCTTTCACAGAGACGTTTAGGAGGAGGGGAGAAAATTCAATAACAACAACAAAAAACAGAAAAGATTTTCTGTGCACATTTTCCAAATGACATCAGTTTGACAGATTGTAAGAAAATAGAAAGCTGTGAAAACGTTTTCAGTACGGCTTGGATGCGTGTGTTATGTGGTAGAAATACTATCAGCTTTCATGATGCTGATAAAGTCAGCATGTCTACTGACGGTATCTAACTGAACATTTGCAAACTGTCAAGATGCTGAAATAAAGAAATTACATTTCTCCACTCCATTCAAAACAGCCTACATTACTTCAAGAAATTCTTAATTCTTCAAATGCTAAAAGGCTATTTGATTATTAGGTTAAGTACCTACAGTAGAGTACAGATTTCAGTTTCCATTTAAGCCATAAGAACACCAAGCTACAGTTCCCTTGACATGCCATAGGCCTATTTGAAGTCTCCGTCTTGTGACTGTCGGATTTGTATATATCGCTTCACAATCATCAGACATAACACAGCTGCTATGATACTCTTTTACCACAATACCAAATATTTCCAGAACATTACTTTTCTTCATTTTCAACTCTCCATTTCACAGATTTTCTCTGAATTCAAGTCCGACATGGATTTTTGCCTCCATGGATAGTTTTTTCTACCTGTTCCCAAAAGCATTTGGCTATTTGTTGCAGTGTACAGTTAGGCCCTAAAGCTTAGATGTATACATTAATGCCAGATAGCATAAAATAAGGAAATAAAAACCGCAATGTTGCCTATAGAGATTAGTTTCACAAGAATGATAGGTTTATGGATTTTTTGAGGTATTGCTTTCTCTTTATTCAATCCGTCCGCCACGCACCCACCCTTGATCCACACAATATATAATGACCCTAAACCCGCCCCTCAGATATAACCACAAGGACTGTGGGTTATGAGTCAACCCGCCCATCACTAACACACACATAGATGCTCACAGGCTCACATGCACCCATGCACACACACACACACCAACACACACACTAAAACACAAATACCTCCAAGATTCTGCCACGTTACTCTCACGTCAACCCTTTGGAGAGAAGCAGCAAGTGACAGGTTGTCCCCTCCCCTATTCCTTCAGAACAGTGACGCTCTGAGACAAGGTAGCAGCAAGTGACAGGTTGTCCCCTCCACTATTCCTTCAGAACAGTGACGCTCTGAGACAAGGTAGCAGCAAGTGACAGGTTGTCCCTCCCTATTCCTTCAGAACAGTGACGCTCTGAGACAAGGTACAGCAAGTGACAGGTTGTCCCCTCCCCTATTCCTTCAGAACAGTGACAAGACAAGGTAGCAGCAGGACAGGTTGTCCCCTCCCCTATTCCTTCAGAACAGTGACGCTCTGAGACAAGGTAGCAGCAAGTGACAGGTTGTCCCCTCCCCTATTCCTTCAGAACAGTGACGCTCTGAGACAAGGTAGCAGCAAGTGACAGGTTGTCCCCTCCCCTTTTCCTTCAGAACAGTGACGCTCTGAGACAACGTAGCAGCAAGTGACAGGTTGTCCCCTCCCCTATTCCTTCAGAACAGTGACGCTCTGAGACAAGGTAGCAGCAAGTGACAGGTTGTCCCCTCCCCTATTCCTTCAGAACAGTGACGCTCTGAGACAAGGTAGCAGCAACGTGACATTGAGAGGCAGCTGAGTGGGAAGGAGACAGGAACATTTTATAAACAAAATAAATCAAATATACGGTAGAAAGCCCAGGGATATGGTAAATATACAGGCTGGTATACATGATCATACTGAGCACACACACATGCATGCACCCGTGTGCGTTTGCAGAGTGTGTTTGCAATTGGTTTTTGAAATACCAATACCAAACACACTTTCAAACTTGTACACACCTATTTTACATGCACTTATTATCAGGTTCAAATAGCCCCTGATACCGATCAGATAGGCAGACATACAAATGCAGCTCTTTGTGATGGAGTAGTCTTTCTCTTGGTGCTAAAGTCTGGATAGAAAATTACAAAAATTGAGGGAACTTCCCCAAAAGTTTTGCTAATGGAATTTTGCAACCCTATGTACACTATAGTATAATTTCTCCTCTTTCCTCTCGGTAAGAACAATGCCCAAAAGTCCTTCTGCTATGATTCTAAACTGACACAGGAGAGACAGTAAAGTAAGGTTTGATGTGGGCCAGTAACTCACACAAGAAAGATAAAAAGGTAAAGTTTCAATGGGGGCCAGTAACCAAGTTAACATTTCATGGGGGCCAGTAACTTACACAGGAGAGATTGGAAGGTAATGTTTCATGAAGGCCAGTTAACAAGGTAACATTTCATGTGGGCCAGTAACCAAGGTAATATTTCACGGGGACCAGTAACCAAGGTAATGTTTCATGTGGGCCAGTAACCAAGGTAAAGTTTCATGGGGACCAGTAACCAACATAACGTTTCATGGGGGACAGTAACCATGGTAACATTTCATGGGGGCCAGTAACCTGCACAGGAGAGATAGGAAGGTCACTTATCATGGGGGCCAGTAATCAAGATATTGTTTCATGGGGGACCAGTAACCAAGGTAAGTAACTTTTCATGGGGGGCAGTAACTTACACAGGAGAGATGGGAAGGTAACGTTTCATGGGGGACAGTAACCAAGGTAACGTTTCATGGGGGACAGTAACCAAGGTAACGTTTCATGGGGGACAGTAACCAAGGTAACGTTTCATGGGGGACAGTAACCAAGGTAACGTTTCATGGGGGACAGTAACCAAGGTAAAGTTTCATGGGGACCAATAACCAAGGTAAAGTTTCATGGGGACCAATAACCAACATAACGTTTCATGGGGGTCAGTAACCTTAACACAGCTAAGTAACAGTAATAAAGGAGGATATCAAGATGACAAAATTGAAAATGAAGAGAAAAAAAAGAAAACACTCTGGCAGAGTGGTGACCTTGTGCCTACAGTGGTTAAGTGTTGAGACTGACAACAGGGTGCCATTATTCCCTCTTTCACGCCGTGCCCTCGGGTAAAGAAAGGAGGGAGGAGGAGAGGAAATGAGTGAAGCAGCAAGGCGACCAGACACAGGGAAAAAAGCTTTTAGTCGACTTTTTTGTTTGCTTTAGAAACCATTTCATGACATCTCCCTTGAGCACAGACAGACCACACAGTCACACACACACACACACACACACAAATACACTCTGACCAATTCTCTGACTGCTCTTGAGGTCTGCCTGCTATTTAGCTTTTGGGCTATAGGGGATGTTTCAGGTCATTGTGTGTCTGTGTGTAAGTGGCATAGAGAGAAAGGGGATGGTTGTGTTCACTGAAGGGTTAGAGGAATGTATGTGGTTGCATCCCTAATGCCACCCCATATGCTCGGCTCCTGACGTAAAAGAAACACTGGTTTTCAATGGTAGCGCCCTTATGAAATAAAGGTACATAATAAAATGTAATTCCTTTTATAGTGCACTACCCTATGGGCCCTGGTCAAAAGCAGTACACAGTAATATGGCACCATTTGGGATACATATTTAGCAGCTACTACTAAGCAATACCTCCAGGTAAAAAAACAAAATAAATGCAAATTGTCAAAAAAACATGTCTTGGGGGTCAGTAACCAATTCTTATGGAACACGCCAGGAGGTACCAATTCTGCAGGTACCAGATTACGTCAGGACCTGGCGAAATGTGGAAGCTATACCATCCACTAGGAGACACTTGAGTGCCTATTACCATCCAGTAGGCTTGTGGCTTGCTAGGGTGTTGTGGATGGGGATAGTGGATGATGGATGGTGGATGGGAATGGTGGATAGGGATGGTGGATGGGGATGGTGGATAGGGGAGTTGGTGGATGGGGATGGTGGATAGGGATATGGTGAATGGGGATGGTGGATGGTAGTTAGGGATGGTGGATGGGGATGGTGGATGGGGATGGAGGATGGTAGTTAGGGATGGTGGATGGGGATGGAGGATGGTAGTTAGGGATGGTGGATGGGGATGGTGGATAGGGATGGTGGATGGTAGTTAGGGATGGTGGATGGTGAGTAGTCTTGATTATAACATATAGTAAAAACGTATGTTGCTTGACATTATAAGGCATTACTGAAGCTCATACATACTTATCACATGTTTTAAAGGGTTATAGCTGTGGGATTTAAGATTCAAGCCATATTTTTCTTTCTACTATTACATGCATTGTATATCTTTTTTTGTGTTTTACTGTTCAAAGTTCAAATCTCAAGCAAAGTTATTGTACAGTTGTACAGATGTACAGTTCTGTCAGATTTAGACATTGTCTGACATTCCACTAACATGGTGTCCAGCCTTGACATTCCTCAGCTAGATGTACGAGTGAGTGACTGATGTCTATGTGACAGGTAATGTGTGTCTCTATCCTTTCTACTGTAATGGGGTGTCTCTGTCTCTCTGAGGTCACATGTGGTCTGATTGAAATGTCAGCATGCTGTGTGTGGCCATTTCATATTGACTGATTCATTACCGGAATACTTCATTGATCTGATTCATTACCGGAATACTTCATTGATCTGATTCATTACCGGAATACTTCATTGATCTGATTCATTACCGGAATACTTCATTGATCTGATTCATTACCGGAATACTTCATTGATCTGATTCATTACCGGAATACTTCATTGATCTGATTCATTACCGGAATACTTCATTGATCTGATTCATTACCGATCTGATTCATTACCGAATACTTCATTGATCTGATTCATTACCGATACTTCATTGACTTCATTGATCTGATTCATTATTGATCTGATTCATTACCGGAATACTTCATTGATCTGATTCATTACCGGAATACTTCATTGATCTGATTCATTTGATTATCCTACCCAAATGAATCTAAGAGGAGCACCATTAAGGAATTGGATAGAAAGAAATCATTGAATTAGTTATCATAATCAGTGGTTGTCATACCATCAATTCCATATCAAAAATATAATTAACAGTTAATTAATTAAGCTCTGAAACTGCATGAACACAAATCGCTCACAAATGAACACAATGCAACAAATATTTAATTCAAAGTTTTATTTACTAGACTAAATAAGTTGGAAAAGTAGGTAGTAAAAGACACAATATAAAACAGGGTACAATGGGATTCAACACAGTTATTGAGGTGAGAGTCTCCACAGGATAATAGAAATTAACCTCTGTACTCAACTCTGGCAAATACACAACACATTCACAGAACTTTTGAGAATGATAAAATTGTATTAATTGAAAAAGTAAATGGGAGAGGACTACACCGACATAGGCTTTCGCAACTATGTAACTCTAGAGCTCCCCAACCAGGAATAAACATGAACTAGGCTAGCGCATAGCATCTGATGTGGACAGTGACAGGACAGTGTTGATCACGGATTTGTAAATTAGACCTGTCGTCTAACAATACTCAATGACTTCCACCACTTTACACTCACAGCGCCACTTTCAGAGGAAATTAAGAATGCAATGGGGTCATTTTCTTGTACGTCAATGTTGTCTGCCCAGTTGGATTCCGATCAGGATGGGACAAAGCCAGGATGGATCTGAAAAAGGCTCATTGTCCAAGTCTCTCTGTCCTCCCCTGACTTCTCAGTCCATGAAAGTAAACTCTATAAAAACAAGTCCTGTATTTATGGGGATACTCACAAAGTGCTGGCCAATTAGACAGAAGGGTCTCAAAGGACCACCCTGTTGATTCTGAGAATGCACCAAATCCCTGTCCATTATGATGAACCTGACATTTCCTCATAAGTGTCTACACCATGTTCCCATTGTACAGAAAACAGTTCAACAGTCCCTAGGATTAAATAAGTTACCAGTAGGTTGTAAATATGCCTTGGGAGAAATAGCACGTTCCATGTTACAGCAAATACACACATTATACCCCGTTTTAATGAGAGAAATATTTCAGTATGCTTCAAGTTATATCAACATGTCATGAGTCCTTCAGAAAACATGTTTAAATGCCCTTTCTCTATCGGCGCCACCCTCCTATGTAACAAAGAGCACAGCGTTTCTGACTTCCCACATTCCTGGCGCCAGAAGTCTCTCTCGTGGTCCCCAGTAACACATGTGACTCGTAAAGATGTCTCTTGATTTATAGAAAGCGTCTGTTCTTTTGTCTCCTGACCCCCCCAGGACCAGTCATAGTGATAAAAGGCGAAAGGGAGAGCAGGTTATTCATTCCGTTGATGCGGCACAGGGAATATCTGTTCTTCACCACCCCCAACAGAGGGTTGTTTGTCAACAACCAACTGTAAATACTGGCCTCACTCGTGGGCTCTCGTTACACCTGTCACATATTCAAAAGGCACAATGGAAGGACACACACACACACACACACAGAAACACACTTACAGTATGTACTGTAGTGGATAGTGGATAGTCCCCAGACCTTTTTGCTGCACTCGACCAAGAGTGCGGCTTTCTTGTTTTTATTTTACCTTTATTTAACTAGGCAAGTCAGTTAAGAACAAATTCTTATTTTCAATGACAGCCTAGGAACAGTGGGTTAATTGCCTGTTCAGGGGCAGAACGACAGATTTGTACCTTGTCAGCTCAGGGATATGAACTTGCAACCTTTCGGTTACTAGTCCAACACGCCAACAAAACAGAGGTTTTTGTATATAAAGAGGGACTTTATCGAACAAAACAAACATTTATTGGGTAACTGGGAGTCTTGTGAGTGCAACCATATGAAGATCATCAAAGATAAGTGATTCATTTTATCGCTATTTCTGACTTTTGTTACACCTCTACTTGGCTGGTAACTGTCTGTAATGTTATGTGTGCTGGGCGCTGTCCTCAGATAATCACATGGTATGCTTTCGCCCAAAGCCTTTTTGAAATCTGACACAATTTTGGGATTAACAAGAAGTTAATCTTTAAACCAATGTTTAACACTTGTATGTTTTATGCATTTTTATTATAAGTATTTCTGTTTTTGAATTTGGCGCTCTGCAATTTCACCAGATGTTGGCCAGGTGGGATGTTAGCGTCCCACACCCCCTACAGGTTAAATGTATTTTCTTTCTCACCCATCTACACCCAATGCCCCATAATGCCAATGTGAATACATATTTTTAGGATTATTGTCAAATTTATTGAAAACAAAATACAGAAATACATAATATACATAAGTATTCACACCCCTGAGTCAATACTTCGTAAAAGCACCATTGGCAGTGCTTATAGCTGCGAGTCTTTTGGGGTAAGTCTAAGAGCTTTCTACAACTTGTTACGATGAGCGAAGGGGGGGAACCCAAGAGCGGACTCAGAAGAGGAAGCCGGGATGAATGCACCAAATGTTTATTGAACACAAAAAAATGGGGAGTACAGAACTGGGGTAAGTCAGATGAGTATCAACAACCAGGAGTGTAGTGAGGTTGGAGTTGGCTGAGTAGAACAGGGGAACAGGTCCTGAGGGGAATCCAAGGTAATGGTGGTGAGTGATATCCAGAGCAAGGTGGTTGGTGGTGAGATGTGGAACAGAAGACAGGAGCCAGAGACAGAGCGGTAACTGCAAGGAGAGGACAAAAATGGTGTAAGGCAGGAAAACGAGTGCAGCACAGCAGAGCAACAGGATATTAAGAACAGACAAAAGGCTAGAATGATAACTGACTGAGCAGAGATTACGATCTGGCAGAGTGGAGGTGGCAGGAATGAGTATATGTAGAGGTCTTGATTTATGGGACGATTTGCAGCTTGTAGGGATCTGCGCTGACTCCAGCACACCTGTCTCCAACCACACAATCACACCGAGAGAGAGAGTGTATACCGGGGAAGAACTGCAGATTAGGATGACACCGGGTGAATACTGTAGTGGTGGCTGCATCATGTTATGGGTATGCTTGTAACGTTAAGGAGTTTTTCAGGATAAAAAATAAACATAATGAAGCTAAGCACAGACAAAATCCTAGAGGAAAATCTGGTTCAGTCTGCTTTCCACCAGAGGGCGTAGCGGGAGTAGATGTGACGCACCTGGATTGAGCAGCATTTTCCAATTATTATTTTCAAAATTCTTCAAGCTCTGTCAAATTGGTTGTTGATCATTGCTAGAAAACCATTTTCAGGTCTTGCCTTAGATTTTTAAGTAGATTTAAGTCAAAACTGTAACTAGGTCACTCAGGAACATTCACTGTCTTCTTGATAAGCAACTCTAATGCAAATGTGTTCTTTTGTTTTCGGTTATTGTCCTGCTGAAAGGTGAACTCATCTCCCAGTGTCTGGTGGAAAGTTAGGAAGGATGCCTGTATCTTTGTAGCAACTGGGTGTATTGACACACCATCTAAAGTGCAATTAATAACTTCACCATGCTCAAAGAGATATTAAATATCCTATTTTTTTATTTATCTTTTACACCTCTACCAAGCGGAGGCCTTCTTTGTGAGACATTGGAAAACCTGCCCGGTCTTTGTGGTTGAATCTGTTTGAAATGCACTGCTTGGCTGAGGGACCTTATAATTGTGTGAGGGGTGGATAGATGAGGTAGTCCTTCAAAGTGAGTCCATATAACTAACAATGTCACCTTTTAACGGTGTGTGAATACTTTCTGAAAACACTGTACCTATCCCAGAATGAAATAAATATTCAAAGGAAACCTTCAATATGCTATTTGAGTGTGGACACACACACACACACACACACGGTGAGCCATTTAAATTGAATATCAATTCTATTAGTTCCTCAATTAAGCTTCTGAGTGATGGCATTTTAGATCAATAAACAAATTGATGGAAAAAGACCCCTTTCCTCAATTAACATGGGACAGACCGACAAGGGCAAGGGAGGGCTAGGGAGGGCCACGGAGGCGTAGAGAGGGCCACGGAGGCCTAGGGAGGGCCAGGGAGAGCCACGGAGGCCTAGGGAGGGCCAGGGAGGCGTAGGGAGGGCAAGGGAGGGCCACGGAAGCGTAGGGAGGGCCAGGGAGAGCCACGGAAGCGTAGGGAGGGCCAGGGAGAGCCACGGAAGCGTAGGGAGGGCAAGGGAGGGCCATGGGGGCGTAGGGAGGGCTAGGGAGGGCCATGGAGGCATTGGGAGAGATTTGGAGGCGTAGGGAGGGCTAGGGTGGGCCAGGGAGTGCCACAGAGGCGTAGGGAGGGCTACGGTGGGCCAGGGAGTGCCAGGGAGGGCCACGGAGGCATAGGGAGGGATACGGAGGCGTAGGGATGGATACGGTGGGACAGGGAGTGCCACGGAGGTGTAGGGAGGGCTATGGTGGGCCAGGGAGGGCCACGGAGGCGTAGGGAGGGCTATGGAGGGCCAGGGAGGGCCACAGAGGCATAGGGAGGGCCATGGAGGGCTAGGGAGGGCTATGGAGGCCCAGGGAGGGCTAGGGAGTGCTGGCATGAAAGGAATGCTGCACTAATGCTGCATTAGGGTGACATTTGTTTTCTGTGTGCACACACACAGACACATGCACGTCCATGCAAGCACACAAACCCACACACACACAGACACACAAAGTGCAGCAACAGCTTCCAGTCGTCTCATTAACACATATGAAAGGCTTGTGAAGAAGACCCATGGGAGCATTCCATTAGTGCTCTGTCGAGGCTAGCTCTTTACTGAAGCACACAGTGGGCTCTGGGATTGTTTGCCATGGCTGTCTGAGGATTAAAACAAACACACATCAAAACCCACAGGGCTTCAAAGAGACAAAAAATGTAGGAACGAGAGGTCAGCAAAATCATGTAGCAAAGGTGGTCCAGGGAATGAGGCCACTGGGCTCACAAGATGAGTGATGGCTAAGGCAAGTATACTCTCCTGATATCCCCGGACTCATGTTAGCTCCCAGAGCTACTCCATATGCTTTAGCTCAGAGGGATAACATGGTCTTGAGGTACATGGGTAGATCATGTTAACATACCTTTGATCTACCCATGGTTGTATGACCCATCCCAGCTAACACATTAGGTTCCAAGAATGTATGTTTTTGGTGTCGGTTTGGTTCTGGAAACATTTCTGTCTATCTGCAGGTAGCCTAGCAGTTAGAGCATCGGGACAGTAACTGAAAGGTTGCATGTTCGAATCCTGAGCTGGCAAGGTGGTGAAAAATCTGCTGTTCTACCCTTGAGCAAGGCAGGTAACCCCCACAACAACTACTCTGTGGGATGTGGATTAAGGCAGCCACCAGCACCTCTCTTATTCAGAGGGGTTGGGTTAAATGTGGAAGTCACATTTTGGTTGAATACACTCAGTTGAGCACCTGACTAGGGATCACCTTTCCTTTCAATGGATATGAAGACAGTCTTTTATGGTCTCCAGCAAAAAGCATTATTGATGCACTTTGTGCACTTTGTGCAGTAGTTCCATTTGCCTCAAAGCAGCTTTTATGTTGCTTCACCCACTATAATATAATGAAATGTAAGCCTTGAAATGATCTATAAATCTCCTACGATGTGTTAAATGTACACGTAACATAGAGCACCAACTGGAATCATTAGAAGCAATTTTTTTTTTTTAATTGAGCAATTCACTTTTGAAAGATAATCCATACATTTATACCTCTGGTAGTGTAGCCTATTAACCATTACCCCAGTTAGTGTAGTCTATGAATGTGGAGTGTTTCACTGTGTGAGAGAATTTGCATACGAAGGAAATAATTACCCCTCGTAGTGTAGTCTATTAAGCATTACCACCGGAAGTGTAGTCTATGTAATGCAAGCATTACCCCTGGTAGTGTAACTACGTAATGAAAGCATTACCCCTGGTAGTGTAGTCTATGTAATGAAAGCATTACCCCTGGTAGTGTAGTCTATGTAATGAAAGCATTACCCCTGGTAGTGTAGTCTATGTAATGAAAGCATTACCCCTGGTAGTGTAGTCTATGTAATGAAAGCATTACCCCTGGTAGTGTAGTCTATGTAATGAAAGCATTACCCCTGGTAGTGTAGTCTATGTAATGAAAGCATCACTCCTGCGGCCTGAAGGGAATGATGTGCAACACTGCTGTGTAGTTTGCCAACCTTTGTATATCTGTGTCTGGTGTGACTCTGCTAGAAGCACACCTTGGTGAGAGGCACACACACCAACACACACACAGGGGTGCTGTGTAGAGTGATTTGATTTCTTTTCCACTCTCTATTTTCCATAGACCAGACTATTTTTTCCAACGATTTACTGTATAGGGACAGAGAGGGATGGAGAGAATGACTCAGAGGGATGGAGGGAGAAATTAGAGACGTTGAATTCCAATTATGTACAGATGGCCAAACAAAACAGAAGAGCAGGCGAATGGACAGAATACAGACTGGGAGAGAGGACAAAAGATTTAAGCTTAATTAATGAGGGACTACAGTCACTCAGTGTGGGGTAGAAGAATGGGAAATGTTTTTCTAAATAAATATGAATCCCCCCAAGTATTGTCCAATTGTGGGAGTCAAAAACAACCACGATCACCCCATTGATTGCGTCAGTTGCAATATCATTTGAAAACAGTGGCCGATCAGCACCCAAATGGGTGACAATGGATAACTTCATATTTTCTTAGAGATACAACTTAGAGGTGTTGTCTCAGTTATCTGTTCTGAGAGTAAAGGAAACAGAATTCATAGCTCGTCATTATTACATTGAGACATTAATATGAACCTCCACGAGTGCTACCCGCCAAGCAAAGTTGAGGTGCTAACAACACTCTGAGAATGGTGAAAAGTTCGGAGAAATGAATTTAGTCAACATGCATGTCCTCGCTGTTCTTAATTTCTTTTTTTAAGTTCTGCAAATTCTATAGGTGGACACACACAGTGTGCTTAGAGAGCTGTGACTCGTCGTTTCAACATTGCGTTAGCACTACCTAATGAAAAGTACCTCTCCTTTAGTAGCCGATCACCGCTAGTTGTTGTTAGCTTTAGCATTGCATAGAGACGTTGACTTCCTGAGACCTGAACACAGTCACCCACAACAAATAAAGGCTTTCATGAATCAGTAGTATTGACTGTGACTGTACGTACTGTTTCTGTCAGAGCATGGCATCAAGTCCCGCTGTCACCGCTGTCCCCCTGCACACTTTTGACCCAACAATATCCATCCCCTCTAATCCCATCTAATAATGAGCCTAACAAATCGGTTTTTAATCCACATATGATGTGTATGCCTACAGTATATCTAGAGATAAGAGTAGAACATGTTGGGTTTTATGGTAGTAGTTTATGAGGATGGCACTCTCATCCATATCCTACTCATATCTTCATCTCCACAGCTTTAGCCACTGTAATCAAACAAGCCGTGTTTTGGAGCTGTGCTACAGTAATTAGTAGCAGGACCGACCTGCTTGTGACTGGAAATCTGGCTTTTAGTGGTGGTCTTTGACATTTGATCTTTTGAAGTTAAAGTTTGAAGAAAATATATACATTTGTCATATTTAGAAGAAAATAAAAGTCAGACAATTCATATCCTCTCTCCCTGTCTCCCCCTCTCCCTCTCTTCTCCCTCACTTGAAGAAAACGCCCAGTGGTATGACCATGTATGGTAGGCATGCTCGGCTAAAGTCAAAGCATTTTGTGCATAAATAAATTTTGCAGTGGAATACATAACCCAATTATGAAGGGTTTTAATGAATAGTCTTTGTGTCAGCTGTGATGTTTATGCATCTCCCACCTCACTCACTGTCACTCCATTTCCTCCCTCTGTCTCCTTTTCTGTCCATGAAGCGTATTATGTGACTTAAGCAAATTTAGGTTTGCCAAAACAAAGGTGTTGAAAACTTCTTGACTCAAAACATTTAGGCTTTTATTTCTAATTAATTTGTAAAAATGTCAAACATAAATCCACTTTGACATTATGGGGTATTGTGGTAGGCCAGTGATCAAACATCTCAATTTATAGTCAGGCTATAACACAACAACATTTTGAAAAAAGTCAAAGGGTGTGCATATTTTCTGAAGTCACTGTATAGTGGGGCAAAAAAGTATTTAGTCAGCCACCAATTGTGCAAGTTCTCCCACTTAAAAAGATGAGAGGCGCCTGTAATTGTCATCAGAGGTACACTTCATCATTTGCAAATAAATTAATTAAAAATCCTACAATGTGATTTTCTGGATTTGTTTTTCTCATCTTGTCTGTCATAGTTGAAGTGTACCTCTGATGAAAATTACAGGCCTATCATCTTTTTAAGTGGGAGAACTTGCACAATTGGTGGCTGACTAAATACTTTTTTGCCCCACTGTATAGAGCATTTGGAAAGTTCAGACCACTTGACTTTTTCCACATTTTGTTACGTTACAGCCTTGTTCTAACATGTATTTAAAAAATGATTTTCCTCATCAATCGACACAATGACAAAACAAAATGTTTCTAACAAATAAAAACAGAAATAACTTATTTACATAAGTATTCAGACCATTTGCTTTGAGACTCGAAATTAAGCTCAGGTGCAGCCTGTTTCAATTGATCATCCTTGAGATGTTTCTATACCTTGATTGGAGTCCACATGTAGTAAATCCAATTGATTGGACATGATTTGTAAAGGCACAAACTTATCTATATAAGGTTCCACAGTTGACAATGCATGTCATAGCAAAAACCATGCCATGCGGTTGAAGGAATAGAGCTCCGAGACTGGGGTAAAGGTTCACCTTCCAACAAGACAACAAATCTAAGCACACAGCCAAGACAACAACACAGGAGTGGCTTTGGGTCAAGTCTCTGAATGTCTTTGAGTGGCTCAGCCAGAGCCCGGACATCTCTGGAGAGACCTGGAAACAACTGTGCAGCGACACTCCCCATCCAACCTGACAGAGCTTGAGAGGATCTGCAGAGAACAATGGGAGAAACTCCCCAAATGCAGGTGTGCCAAGCTTGTTGTGTCAATCCCAAGAAGACTCGAGGCTGAAATCGCTGCCAAAGGTGCTTCAACAAAATACTGAGTAAAGGGTCTGAATACTTAAGTAAATGTGATATTTCAGTTTATAAAAAAATGCTAAAAACCTATTTTTGCTTTGTCATTATGGGCTATTGTGTGTAGATTGATGAGGGGGAGGACAATTTAAACAATTTTAAAATAAAGCTGTAACACAACAAAATGTGAAAAAAGTCGATGGTTCTGAATACTCTCCAAAAGCAGTGGCAGTTACAGAATCCCCTGACCAATATAACATTCTCTTTCCCAAAACTAGTTCAGCCACTTATTCAGAGAGCTGTCGTGAATAAGTAAGTATGTTGTTATTGTTTTTCAAGGTCCGTGGCGTTCCTTGTTCTTGACTTTAGTCTCCCAGGAATAAGTTAAAGTTTAACATTTAGATTTTAACTTTCAAATTTGACATGTCTTCGCTAAGGACATGTGTGTATAGTCAGACTAGACTGATACAAGGAAACACACGCACACACTCACACACTCACACACTCACACACTCACACACTCACACACTCACACACTCTGTTCAGCAATTCTAAAAAAGTGTACGTTTTTGTTGTTGAAAAACCCTCAGTTTTCACTCATCGGATATTGCTCCATATCTTCATGAATCTCCAAGTCTGATTAATCCAAAAACAACTGCTTCCGAGACCGGGACCCACCCCATGGAATTCTGTATTGAGCTCAAATCAAACACTTCAACATTACACATCAACAAGGACTACTTTTTTTTCTCATCAAGAATACTAAATCCTTTTCTTAAAATAAAAAAATACAGAATATACAGTATTTTTCATCAACAATTGTCTGTTGACACTGAAGGTCACGTATTCACACAACTTCAACATGGACTGTTTTCGGTGTATGAGTGACATCTAATCAAGACGTATGAAAGCATATTGTTAAAGAATTAGCATTCTTATTGTGTGCATTAATACAGTTGTGATATGAACAAAAAACACTGTTGACTTCTTTTCCATCCATCCGTCGTGGCGTCAGCTCATGGAGATCCTAATACACAGAGACCGAGAGAGCGAGACAGAGAGAGCGAGACAGAGAGAGCGAGAGAGAACTACATTTCAGGAAATGACAGATTTGAATGAATGAATATGACAAATATCTTTAAAAAGAAAATAGATGCAAAAATGTTATAAATGTACTCCGTGCATTGTATCTACATAGGTCAGAGTAATGGCATGCCGATGAGTTACATATAGTTCTGATACATGTGTCATAATGTTATAAGGTCATTTCTCCTTGTCACAAAGTGTCTGGGTCCTGTAAAATAACACGTTTGTACTGTCATAACATATATACCTCAAGTATGATGTTACTGTACCTGGAAGGCCTGTGCGTCCTATGGTCTAAAGTAGAGATTTTTGTCAATTCTGCTGACTAACCACACTTCATTAACCAGTTAACAAACGGTTGAATTCATTCCAAATGTTTTTTTTATTGATGTCAGACATCATTCACAAACAAAGCATTTGTGTTTAGTGAGTCCGCCGCATCAGACGCAGTAGAGATGAGCAGGGATGTTCTCTTGATAAGTGTGTGTGAATTGGACAATGTTTCTGTTAAAATCTAATGAGTACTTTTGGGTGTCAGGGTATGTATAGGTATATATGTATGGAGTAAAAACTACATTATTTTATTTAGGAATGTAGTGAAGTAAAAGTAGCCAAAAATATAAATTGTAAAGCAATGTACAGATATCCCCCAATAATACTTCAGTAGTATTTTAAAGTATTTTTACTAAAGTACTTTACACCACTGGTCTAGGATAATACACTGGGCTTCTGGGCAACAAAATAAAGTTAATGTAAAAACAGTAGAAAAGGAGAGAAATGTTGAGAAATTAGTTTGGTTGCTCGCTTAGCTGTTGTTGTTAGCTGCTGCGTAATGCTCCTGTGCTGCAGCAGCCTGTGTCTGTGCGTTGCCTGGCAACGAGTCTCCTCTCTGGCTTGCTCGCGGCTCACTCTGACAGGAGACATTAGCTGACGCTAAGCTACTTTTCAACTCTATAAACTCACTGTACATTACTATTTTTGGCAAAGTAATAATTCAGGTCGACTCCAACACTGTTCTGGTTTTATGACTGATGAGATATGTTAAATTCTGACACCAATTTAATTCCACACAATTATGCAAATTAACCTATAGACCCATAAGCACGACGGTCCCATTTATTTTCGGTGGCTAACCAACTAACAGTTACCCATTAACACCCCTAGTCTGAAGAGATAATATATTTTTTACCACATGTCTAACTGTCCATTTTTATACAGTCAGTCAAGGGTTGCATCTCAATTATCAAGTGATTCCTTTCCCCTATATCTACATGGAACAATACGTTGAAAATGAATGCTTGGTAGGATCAGGATATTGCTTTCCTTATCCTTTCATTCCAGTATCAGTATAAAATGAAGGAGAGAAGAAAGGAAATTACTTTTGAGATGAGTGTTGAGACAAAGTTAGACTATTGAGACCAACCCATGGCTAAAGAATGGATAAATGGGTAACATCATCAACCACCAACCAGTTTGTAATGCGTCATGACTAAAGGACAGATCCTACAATTTAAGCGACAGAGAGAGGGGATCCCTCTGGAGATTGAGAAACTGCTCTCTGGTCTCCCTCAGTTCTCTCTCAGAGAGACACTTCCAGCAAAAGCATTGCCTCTCAGATCCACCAATGAAGTGTTATACACAGATGCATCCAGTAATTGAACGTTCATTCCGTTTTAAGTAAAGGCTTTGTCGTTGTTTCGATTGTCCTATTGGCACCGCAAGCAGCAATAATAGACAAGAAGTTAAACAAAGCACCACTGTTTTTCCCGAAAGACAAAGAAACTGAAAAAAAAGTTCTCTCATCCACAGAGTTGATGCTAGAGAAGTACTGTATCTGCGGTCGCACGTGGGCATGCATGTGTGGACTCTCGTCTCTGTGTGATTGAATATCTTGAAGACAGCGACGGAGAGTTTTTTTGGGGGGCTTTTTAATTTAAAGTTGAAGCCCTAGGGGTTTTGTGTGCAAGAAGGTAACTATTTTATGCTTAAAATATGAAAATGAATCCAATCTTGTTGTTCAAGTTGAGAAGTCAAAGTGCCTTGGCTACTGTGGATTGTATTGTGATCTATGTGGTGGGCTCACATGACTATTTTTTAAATTTATTTAACTTTCAAGTCAGTTCTTATTTACAATGACGGCCTACGCCGGATGACTCTGGGCCTGAATTTGAACCAGAGACTGTTATGACAGATCTTGCACTAAGATTCAGTGCCTTAGACCGCTGCGCCACTAGGGAGACCCAGTTGGGAGACTATCAGAGGCACCCAGGGTCCATAAGGACAGTCAAGCTGTGAATAATGTACATTGTTAGATACATAAATACAGAGCAGATATATTGATGGTCATTGGTTATATGAACTGCACACATCAATACAGACAAATAAGTATCCAGCATTTTATATATTGTTAATTACGGGTCTAGAATCAAATAGAATACTGTTCACTCTGCTTTTCATGAAATGCTTATAGCGGTCAACAATATTGTGTGAGAGAAGCATTTCTATACTTCAATAATTTGATTTGAAAAACACATTAAAATAAAGATGATCTGGAATAAATGTAATATCCCATAAGAAATGGGATGTGCTGTGTCTAAGTAAACGTACACGATTCACAAAGAGGGAAAGCCCACTACATTGTGGGTAACAAAGCTCATTTAAAGGAGAGGGGGAGGATTGGAACATCCCATGCCCTAGTAGACAAATGTCTTTACAGTCTGGAAAACAGACACACTGAAAGGGCCAGTGGTCTGCAGTGTCACATTCCACATGCATTTCAGAAACTTGAACATGCAAAAACACTGTCAGCTTGGTTCACAAACACGCAAACATGTACTGTACTCTTTCACACAGACCACGCACACACCACACACAAGCCGAGAAGAACTCTTAGCTTCAGAACCTCTGAGTAAAAGGTTGTTTACTGCTGAGATCTAACTCCTCTCATTTCTCCTCTCTGTCAACTCCCAGGCACTAGAAACCAATTTTGCTGGTGTTGTTTTAGTAGACGCCTTCACAATTTGTGTGTTTTGTTTGTGTTTGTGTTTGTGTTTGTGTTTGTGTTTGTGTTTGTGTGTGTGTGTGTGTATGTCGGTTTGTGTGTGTTTGTGTGGGACTGTCTGTAGGGTTTTTAATGGGAAAATGTGTGTGTGTGTTCCTGTCTGTGTGTGTGTGTTCCTGTCTGTGTGAGTCTGTTCCTGTGTGTCTGTTCCTGTGTGTCTGTTTCTCTACGTGTGGGACTGTGTGTAGGGCCCGTCCCAGGGGACATCCTCATTTCTCTAATTGTGAGAGATCCACGGTCCTTGCCATTACCGTCGGTTACAATATGTCAGTACCCTTATTGTGTTAGCTCACCAGCAAACACACTTCACACTCCATCCATTTCTCCCAAATCACAATACACCTTGTGACGACACAGAGAATCACGTCACTGACTCAGACGAATTACATCGTCCAGACTCAGACACTAATCACAGTGTCCAGACTAGGACACTAAGTATTTTGGAGGGCCATGATTTGTTGTGTTTGCTCTCCTTTCATAAATCAGTTATTCTGAGACATGGGAAGGACCAGTACTCTGGTGGATAATAGTGGGTAGTGGAGGACGGATTAGTAGAGGCTGTTTGATTGATATCACATTAGATCAGAGCTATCCCCTGGATAGCATGCTGTTCTCTGGGTAGTGGAGGAGGGATCAGAGGGCCCGAACTGTGATCACACACGAGTGAGCACACACAAACACTCAAACCTTGCACATAAAATGCACACACACACACACATGTAAACCCCCCCCACACACACACACACTGGCTTCTGCATCATTATCTATCTGAGAAGTGAAACCCTCAGGGCCCAGAGACTTCTGACTAACATCGGATCAAAACCACTTTAATACATTTTTCAGCAGCATGACTGCTTGTGCTTGTTTGGCCTCCCTGATAAAGTCACAGCCAAGACATTTTCTTGGATCGCTGATGTTTCACAGTGATACGATTTTGCGAAGCACTATGAGATATGCTTGTCTGAATCACTCTGTGTATTAATCAATTAGTGGTCTTCCAAACTGCAGTTAGTGGTGTTAACTAGTCATTATACATCTCACTTCACTGGATTCACTCATGCTGGTGTGATATAATCCTAGTTGTGGATATGTTTATGTACAGACTTGTTGCAGTGGGTGAGGCTGGGTGAGCATGTATGTGGGTACCTTAAAATGCATTGACACTATTTATGTGTGTGTGTGTGTGCATAATATTATTATTATAATTATTATTAGAAAGCAAATTACGGACTCCTCTTTAAATCTGCGTATTCCTTCAAAGCTCAGTTGTCCAGTTGTCCTCTGCACAACTCTGCCAGGACCTAGGATCAAGAGAGACACTCAAGTGTTTTACTACTAAATCTCTTGACACAATCATGGCCTCTAAACCTTCAAGCTGCGTACTGGACCCTATTCTAACTAAACTACTGAAAGAGCTATTTCCTGTGCTTGGCCCTCCTATGTTGAACATAATAAACGGCTCTCTATCCACCGGATGTGTACCAAACTCACTAAAAGTGGCAGTAATAAAGCCTCTTGAAAAAGCCAAACCTTGACCCAGAAAATATAAAAACTATGACTAAATCGAATCTTCCATTCCTCTCAATTTATTTTAGAAAAAGCTGTTGCACAGCAACTCACTGCCTTCCTGAAGACAAACAATGTTTACGAAATGCTTCAGTCTGGTTTTAGTTGCCCATCATAGCACTGAGACTGCAAATGTGAAGGTGGTAAATTCCCTTTTAATGGCATCAGACAGAGGCTCTGCATCTGTCCTCGAGCTCCTAGACCATAGTGCTGCTTTTGATACCATCGATCACCACATTGGAAACCCAAATTGGTCTACACGGACAAGTTCTGTCCTGGTTTAGATCTTATCTGTCGGAAAGATATCAGTTTGTCTCTGGGAATGGTTTTTCCTCTGACAAATCAACTGTAAAGTGTTCAGTGTTCCTCAAGGTTCCGTTTTAGGACCACTATGGTTTTCACTATATATTTTACCTCTTGGGGATGTCATTCGAAAACAAAATGTTAACTTTCACTGCTATGCGGATGACACACAGCTGTACATTTCAATGAAACATGGTGAAGCCCCAAAATTGCCCTCACTAGAAGCCTGTGTTTCAGACATAAGGAAGTGGATGGCTGCAAACTTTCTAGTTTTAAACTGTCCGGGTTGTCCTCGGATGGGGCCACAGTGTCTCCTGACCCCTCCTGTCTCAGCCTCCAGTATTTATGCTGCAGTAGTTTGTGTCGAGGGGCTAGGGTCAGTTTGTTATATCTGGAGTACTTCTCCTGTCCTATTCGGTGTCCTGTATGAATCTAAGTGTGCGTTCTCTAATTCTCTCCTTCTCTCTTTCTTTCTCTCTCTCGGAGGACCTGAGCCCTAGGACCATGCCCCAGGACTACCTGACATGATGACTCCTTGCTGTCCCCAGTCCACCTGACTGTGCTGCTGCTCCAGTTTCAACTGTTCTGCCTCATTATTATTCGACCATGCTGGTCATTTATGAACATTTGAACATCTTCGCCATGTTCTGTTATAATCTCCACCCGGCACAGCCAGAAGAGGACTGGCCACGCCTCATAGCCTGGTTCCTAGGCTAGGTTTCTTCCTACGTTTTGGCCTTTCTAGGGAGCTGTTCCTATCCAACGTGCTTCAACACCTGCATTGCTTGCTGTTTGGGGTTTTAGGCTGGGTTTCTGTACAGCACTTTGAGATATCAGCTGATGTACGAAGGGCTATATAAATAAATGTGATTTGATATGTATCCTTATATGTTTGTGTCTTTATTTGTGTGTGTCCTCTCTGTCCCCTCTGTCCCCCCTGGCTCCTCTGTCCCCCCTGGCTCCTCTGTCCCCCCTGGCTCCTCTGTCCCCCCTGGCTCCTCTGTCCCCCCTGGCTCCTCTGTCCTCCCTGGCTCCTCTGTCCTCCCTGGCTCCTCTGTCCTCCCTGGCTCCTCTGTCCTCCCTGGCTCCAACTTTCTCCCCTCTGTCCTCTGACTCCTCTGTCCCCTATGTCCCCTCTGTCTGATCTGAGATTATGTGTTGAAGAGAAGCATCTTGGTTCCCCTGTCTGCCGGCGGTCACCACCACACGGTCCTGGCTCCGCTGTCTGTCGGGGGTCACCACCACAGTGTCCTGGCTCCCCTGTCTGTCGGGGGTCACCACCACAGTGTCCTGGCTCCCCTGTCTGTCGGGGGTCACCACCACAGTGTCCTGGCTCCCCTGTCTGTCGGGGGTCACCACCACAGTGTCCTGGCTCCCCTGTCTGTCGGGGGTCAGCACCACAGTGTCCTGGCTCCCCTGTCTGTCAGGGGTCAGCACCACAGTGTCCTGGCTCCCCTGTGTGTCGGGGGTCACCCCCACGGTGTCAGGGGTCACTACGACATTGCATTACTGAACTCATCAGCATGATGGAACAAGCTTTTTAACATTTCTTTACAGAATACTGGGTGTGTGACTTTTATTGGGCTTATGGCAGCACAAACACACTCACTCACATGCACACATAAACAGCACATAAACAGCAAGCTACCAGCGCCACAACACTTAACACCACTTTTAATGACCCAATTTGATTCTTGATACACCGCTGGGGCTTA
The DNA here is from genome assembly GCF_034236695.1 of Oncorhynchus nerka. Taxonomy (NCBI): domain Eukaryota; kingdom Metazoa; phylum Chordata; class Actinopteri; order Salmoniformes; family Salmonidae; genus Oncorhynchus; species Oncorhynchus nerka. The sequence continues at coordinate 16,133,995 of NC_088402.1, forward strand.
TAATTCACTCTTCATCCGACTACATTACCCATAACTCTCCCGTCTCCAGTCACATAAAGCACAGTTCACCCTGATCCTCTCATGAAACAATGCAGTGCTTATACTGTCTTAACCTGAAGGAAAATCAGAAAAAAAGTGAAATACAGGTTTCTCCAGGACGCTGCCGGTATGCAATTCATCATACTGTTTTTTCCAGGATGACGTGGTATGCAATTCATTATACTGGTTTTTCCAGGATGACGTGGTATGCAATTCATTATACTGGTTTCTCCAGGATGACGTGGTATGCAATTCATGATACTGGTTTCTCCAGGATGACGTGGTATGCAATTCATGATACTGGTTTCTCCAGGATGACGTGGTATGCAATTCATTATACTGGTTTCTCCAGGATGACGTGGTATGCAATTCATTATACTGGTTTCTCCAGGCCTAAATCAGCCTAAATCTCCAAACAAGCAAGCAATGCAGGTGTAGAAGCACGGTGGCTAGGAAAAACTCCCTAAAAAGGCCATAACCTGGGAAGAAACCTAGAGAGGTACCAGGCTATGTGGTGTGGCCAGTCCTCTTCTGGCTGTGCCGGGTGGAGATTTTAACAGAACATGGTCAAGATGTTCAAATGTTCATAAATGACCAGCATGGTCAAATAATAATAATCACAGTAATTGTCTAGGGTGCAGCAAGTCAGCACCTCAGGAGTAACTGTCAGTTTGCTTTTCATAGCCGATCATTAGGAGTATCTCTACCACTCCTGCGGTCTCTAGAGACTTGAAAACATATCTGGGACAGGTAGCACGTCCGGTGAACAGGTCATGATTCCATAGCCGCAGGCAGAACAGTTTAAACTGGAGCAGCAGCACGGCCAGGTGGACTGGGGACAGCAAGGAGTCATCATACTGGAGGCTGAGACAGGAGGGGTCAGGAGACACTGTGGCCCCATCCGATGATACCCCTGGACAGGGCCAAACAGGAAGGATATATCCCCACCCACTTGGCCAAACTACAGCCCCCACACCACTAGAGGGATATCTTCAACCACTAACTTACCATCCTGAGACAAGGCCGAGTATAGCCCACAAAGATCTCCACCACTGCACAACCCAAGGGAGGGAGCCAACAACCTCAGTCACTGGCTTCATCAATAAGTGCATCAACCACGTCATCCCCACAGTGACCGTATGTACATATCCCAACCAGAAGCCATGGATTAAAGGCAACATCCACACCAAGCTAAAAGCTAGAGCTGCCGCAATCTGAATGCTTATGAGAAATCCCGCTATGCCCTCACACGAACCATCAAATAGGGAAAGCGTTAAAACAGGACTAAGATTGAATCCTACTACATCAGCTCTGACTCCCATCGGATGGGACAGGGCTTGCAAACTATTATAGACTAAAAGGGAAACCCAGCCGCGAGCTGCAAGGTGAAACGAGCCTGCTAGATGTGCTAAATGCCTTTTATATTAGTTTCAAGGAAAGCAAAACTGAAGCATGTAAGAAAGCACCAGCTATTAAGGACCACTGTGTGGTCACACTCTCGGTAGCCGATATAAGCAAGACCTTTTAACAGGTCAACATGCAGCAGAGATGCGCACTGTGTCACTCCCTGACCATAGCGAGTCCTTATTTTCTATGGTGAAGTAGGTCAGGGTGTGACTGGGGGGGTTAGTCTAGTTTATATTTTCTATATGAGGTTCTAGTTTTGTTTTCTATGTTGCTGTGATTCCCAATTAGAGGCAGCTGGCTATCATTGTTTCTAATTGGGGATCATATTTAAGAAGCATTTTTCCACCTGTGTTTTGTGGGATATTGTTTACATGTTTGCATGTTAGCATTCCATTGTCGTCATGTTTTGATTATTCTTTGTTTTGTTGTGTGGTTCACTTACTTAAATAGAAAGATGCGGAGACCAGATCACGCTGCACATTGGTCCGAGTATGCTTCCAACGATCGTGTCAGAATATCCCACCACAACAGGACCAAGCAGCATGCCCAGGAGGAGAGCGTAACATGGAATTGGGATGAGATTCTGGATGGGAAGGGATCCTGGACTTGGGGGGAAATCCTGGCAGGACAGGATGGCCTTCCTTGGCGGGAGACGCAAGGAGAGAGGGGAGGACAGCGACGACGCCGGGGTTCGCAGCCACAGAGAAAGCCCAAAAGACAGCCCTAAAATATTTGGGGGGGAGGGCACATGGGGTGGTCTGCGGAACCGGGGAGTGAGCCAGAGCCTGTGTGGGAGTCGATAGAAGGTAGTGAGAGATACCGGAGAGAGGTTGTGGAAACGAGTATGCTGCAGAGCAGGCGCGTTGAAAAGCCATCTGTGCCAGCCCTATGCACCAAGTCTCCAGTACGCCTTCACAGACCAGTACGTCCTGTGCCAACTCCTCGTACTCACCGTGTGAAGTGTGTTAACAAGTTAAAGTTCCAGTACAATTGATGCCGGCTATACGCACCAGGTCTCCAGTGCGCCTTCACAGCCCAGTATGTCCTGTGCCAGCTCCTCACACTTGCAGTAACCTCTTGCGACCAGCAATCCCGGATCCGGGATCGTAATCATAGCCTCAAATGAATTAGCATAACGCAACGGACATAAATACCCCTAGAAACTTTTCCTATTCATGAAAATTGCAAATTCAAACACAAGCTTAGCCTTTTGTTTACAACACTCATCTCAGTTTTTCAAAATATGCGTTACAGCCAACGCTAGACAAGCATTTGTGTAAGTTCATGGCATAATGCTATGCTAGGCTCTGCTGGCAGCAGGCAACATTTTCACAAAAAAAAGAAAAGCAACCAAATTATATCATTTACCTTTGAAGAACTTCAGATGCTTTCACTCAAGAGACTCCCAGTTAGATAGCAAATGTTCCTTTTTTCCAAAAATATTATTTTTGTAGGCGAAATAGCTCCCGTTTTTCTCAGCCATGCATGATGAACATCGACCGGAAAATGCTACAACTATAACGCCAACATTTTTTCAAAATTTGCTCCATAATCGACAGAAACACGGCAAACGTTTAGGATCCATCCTCAAGGTGTTTTTAACATGTGTATGTGTATATATATATATTCGATAATATATCCGTCGATGCAATTGGTTTCTCATAAGAAGCGATTGGAAAAATGGCTACCTCAGTATTTTACGCAAGATTTTCTGCGGGAGACACCATGTGACCACTTGCTATATATAGTCCCTTAACGGCTATTCTTCAATGGAAATGCGTAAAAAGATGTCACAATGCTGTAGACACCGTGGGGAATACGTGGAAAACGTAAGCTCATTCGTAGCTCATTCACAGCCATATAAGTAATCATTGGCATGAGGCGGTTTCAAAAAATGTGGCACTTCCTGGTTGGATTTTTATCTGAGTTTCGCCTATAACAGTTCTGTTGCACTCAGACAATATCTTTGCAGTTTTGGAAACGTCAGAGTGTTTTCTATCCAAAGCTGTCAATTATATGCATAGTCAAACATCTTTTCGTGACACAATATCTTGTTTAAAACAGGAACGTTTTTCATCCCAAAATGTTAATAGCGCCCTCTAATGCTTAACTGGTTCCGGTACAATTGATGCCGGCTCTACCCACCAGGTCTCCAATGCTCCTTCACAGCCCAGTACGTCCTGTGCCAGCTCTACCCACCAGGTCTCCAATGCTCCTTCACAGCCCAGTACGTCCTGTGCCAGCTCTACCCACCAGGTCTCCAATGCTCCTTCACAGCCCAGTACGTCCTGTGCCAGCTCTACCCACCAGGTCTCCAATGCTCTTTCACAGCCCAGTACGTCCTGTGCCAGCTCTACCCACCAGGTCTCCAATGCTCCTTCACAGCCCAGTACGTCCTGTGCCAGCTCTACCCACCAGGTCTCCAATGCTCCTTCACAGCCCAGTATGTCCTGTGCCAGCTCTACCCACCAGGTCTCCAATGCTCCTTCACAGCCCAGTACGTCCTGTGCCAGCTCTACCCACCAGGTCTCCAATGCTCCTTCACAGCCCAGTACGTCCTGTGCCAGCTCTACCCACCAGGTCTCCAATGCTCCTTCACAGCCCAGTATGTCCTGTGCCAGCTCTACCCACCAGGTCTCCAATGCTCCTTCACAGCCCAGTACGTCCTGTGCCAGCTCTACCCACCAGGTCTCCAATGCTCCTTCACAGCCCAGTACGTCCTGTGCCAGCTCTACCCACCAGGTCTCCAGTGCTCCTTCACAGCCCAGTACGTCCTGTGCCAGCTCTACCCACCAGGTCTCCAGTGCGCCTTCACAGCCCAGTACGTTCTGTGCCAGCTCTACCCACCAGGTCTCCAGTGCGCCTTCACAGCCCAGTACGTCCTGTGCCAGCTCCTCGCACTTGCCGCGAGCAGTGTGTCATCGAACCGGTACCATTGATGCCAGGATCATATTTAAGTAGCATTTTTCCACCTGTGTTTTGTGGGATATTGTTTATATGTAGTTGCATGTAGGCACTCCATTGTCGTCAAATTTAGTTTATTCTTTGTTTTGTTGTGTGGTTCACCTACTTAAATAATTAAATAAAAATGTGGAACCCAGATCACGCTGCACGTTGGTCCGAGTATGCTTCCAACGATCGTGACTCTAGGTTTCTTAAAAGAGGCTATTTGCCACAATGTGTGGATGAAGCTTTTAATTTGGCATTGGGAAGAACACTAAATTAAATGCTACAAAAAAAGGACTGCCTAAAGAACACTTCGTAATGTTCACGACCACATATACTTTAAACTCGTGAAAATTGGGAGATGCAGTCAAGAAACACTGGCATATTCTGTCAATCGGACCCAGCTTTGCCGGCTGAATTTAAATATCCACCACGTATTGTGTATAGGAGAGGTCGCAATTTACTAAATTGGTTCATGCCAACTGCCAGCCACAAAAGAAAATCAGCCAAGCTCTTTTACGCCCTCTACAAATGGTAGCTATAAATGCAGAGGATGCGCACAGTGCAACAATATGATGTATGTGAATATTTCTGCCACCCACACAGGAAAACGCTTCCAAATATATTACGTGTTCCACCACCCGTGTTATCTACATGATTAAATGTCCATGTGGGCTGTGCTATGTAGGTAAGACCTCTCGTTTTCTCAGAGAATCAAACATAAATGTTCAATCAGGAGAAATGACAGGGATTATCCAGTTGCAGTATATTTTAATGACCTAAAACATAATAGTTCTACCTTTAGATTTTGTGGTATAGAGAAAGTGAAGCTATCAGACAGGGGAGGTGACATTAATACAACTGAGTAAAAGAGAATGTTTGGGATTTTCACCCTCCAGACATTATTTCCTAAAGGTCTTAATTATGAAATGCCTACATCTGTTATGTTGTGAATTTGAACATGAATTATGCACCTATTTAAGATTACTTGATGTTTTACGTACGATGTACCCAATGACTACTGAAAACTTGCTCGGTAGGTCTATGTCCTCATTGTAGTTTTAAAAAACGTGTTTGCTACGTCTTATTTACACACTATAATAGAATATTTATGGTATCCATATTGTTATATTTGGTAGCACTTGTTTGTTTTTCCTTCGCCCCCAACTCCTTTCGATGTGTGGAACGGATGTGGGTGGGGCCAGGTCTACATAAGGGTGCTAATTTAATAAAACTCAAAAGCTCTGACGAAGGCCATATGGTCTATAGGTGAAGCTTATTAAAGATCAGTGATACTGTCAAGAGCAGTGTGAGGTTTCCTTTTTCCTTCATCTTGTTCAACTGTTACCATGCACCTGCAAAAAAGATTGCTTTTTGAATTTTGAACAGGTCAACATTGACAAGACCATGGGGCCAGATGGATTACCAAAACGTGTACTCAGAGCATGCGCACATTTTCAACCTCGACCTGACTGAGTCTGTAATGCCTACATGTTTCAAGCATACCAACATAGTCTCTGTGTTCAAGAAAGTGAAGGTAACCTGTCTAAATGACTACCGACCTATATCCGCATACCGCCCCAACAGATACACCGATGATTCAATCTCAATCGCACTCCACACTGCCCTTTCCCACAAGGACAAAAGGAACACCTGCATGAGAATGCTGTTCATTGACTACAGCTCCATAATTCACCATAATTCCCACAAAGCACATCACTAAGCTAAAGACCCTGAGACTAAACACCTCCCTCTGTAACTGGATCCTGGACTTCCTGACAGGCCACCCCCAGGGTGGAAAAACATCTGCCACACTGATCCTCAACATGGGGGCCTCCTGTACTCCCTGTTCACCCACAACTATGGGGCCAAGCACAACTCCAACACCATCATTAAGTTTCTGATGACACAACGGGGGTAGGCCTGATCACCGACAACGATGAGACAGTCTATAGGGAGGAGGTCAGAGACCTGGCAGTGTTGTGCCAGGACAACAACCTCTCCCTCAATGTGACCAAGACAAAGGAGATGATCGTAGACTACAAGAAAAGGAGGGCCAAACACGCTCCCATTCCCTTCGACAGGGCTGTAGTGAAGCTGGTCAAGAGTTTCAAGTTCCTTGGTGTCCACATCACCAATAAACTATCATGGAGCAAGTACACCAAGAAAGTCGAGACTGAAAAGATGTGGCATGAGTCCCCAGATCCTCAAAACGTTCAACAGCTGCACCATCGAGAGCATTCTGACCGGTTGCATCACCGCCTGGTATGGCAACTGCTCGGCATCTGACTGTAATGCGCTACAGAGGGTAGTAGCTTCATGCCATCCAGGAAGTATATACTAGGCGGTGTCTGAAGAAGGCCCAAAAATTGTCAAAGACTCCAGTCACCCAAATCATAAACTGTTCTGTCTGCTACCGCAAGGCAAGCGGTACTGGAGCGCCAAGTCTCGGTCCAAAAGGCATCCTTAACAACTTCTACCCCCAAGACATAAGACTGCAGAACGATTAATCAGCAGAATATTTTCATTGACACCCCCGCATGCCCCACCCCACTTTGTTTTTATACTGCTGCTAGAGTTGATGGTGGATGTGTAAATGAAGGAGCCTCTCTTTTCTTCCTCTCTCAGTCTCCTTGCTCTCTCATCCGTTGTGAATCTCAATAGTTTTTTTGCCAAAAAGCTAGTGCCACATTTTTCAAAGTAGCTCTCTCTTTTTTTACAGGGTATCAGTGCAAAGCGGTGTTAGATGACTCACGGTTTCATTTCATTGTAGAACAGAAAAGCTTTTTCCATATTAGATGACACTCTTAATCCAATTTGGTTGGGTGTTCTATTGTTCAATTCCATGTCTTCTACTCACTGCGGTTAGTAATGTGTGTGTGCTCCTGCAGTACCAGTCAAACGTTTGGACACACCTACAGTACTCATTCCAGGGTTTTTCTTTATTTTTACTATTTTCTACATTGTAGAATAATAGTGAAGACATCAAAACTATGAAATAACACATATGGAATCATATATTAACCAAAAAAGTGCTGAAAAAAACATTTTATATTTGAGATTCTCCGAAGCCACCCTTTACCTCGAGGATAGCTTTGCACAACCTCTTGGCATTCTCTCTACCAGCTTCATGAGGAATGCTTTTCCAACAGTCTTGAGGAGTTCGCACATATGCTGAGCACTTGTTGGCTCATCCCAAACCTCATCCCAAAACCATTTCAATTGGGTTGAGGTCAGGTGATTGTGGAGGCCAGGTCATCTATTGGAGCACCATTATTCCACTTCTTGGTCAAATAGCCCTTACACAGCCTGAAGGAATGTTTTGGGTCATTGTCCTGTTGAAAAAGTCCCACTAAGTGCACTCCAGATGGGATGGCGTATTGCTGCAGAATGCTGTGGTAGCCATGCTGCTTAAGTGTTAAGCATTCCAGGTGACTACCTCATGAAGCTGGTTGAGAGAATGCCAAGGGTGTGCAAAGTGATCATCAAGGCAAAGGGTGGCTATTTTAAAGAATGTCAAATATATTTAGATTTGTTTAACACTTGTTTTGTTACAACATGATCCCACGTGTTATTTAATAGTTTTGATGTCTTCACTATTATTCTAAAATGTGGAAAATAGTAAAAATAAAGAAAAACCGGAATGAGTAGCTGTGTCCAAACTTCTGACTAGTTTTGTAAGTAGTTGCCTGGTCTCACAGGGCTTTTTCCTCTTTATTCCTTCTCTGTGATACAGTGTGTGTTCTGCATGACAAGCATGGTTAAGAATCAAGCTAGCTACAGCACTGGTAGGGAAATTAGGTTTCTCTCCACAGGTGTGTTGTGAGGTGAGAATTCTAGGACAAAATGGCCGTCAAGCTCTCATCCACACTAAGGTATGTGATGTTGACTGTTGGGATGGTGACACACACACACACACACACACACACACACACACACACACACACACAAAGCCTTAAGTATAGGCATTATTCTTCAACAACCACAGGCTAGTCAAATGACCTGCATGAAATAGCTAACTCAATTACCTCGTACCCCTGGACATTGGTACCTTGTCTATATAGCCAAGTTATCGTTACTCATAGTGTATTTATTCCTTTTGTTCTAATTTTTCTATTTCTCATGTTATTATTTGTATATATATTTAAACTTTTATTCTACAAATTCTCAATATTTTAATTTATTATTGTTGGAAAGGGCCCATAAGTAAGTATTAGTCTACAATGTTGTTTGCGAAGCATGTTAGACAAAACATTTTATTTTATGAGTGTTAGATAACGCAATAGCCATTTGAGACCATTCAGGGGACAGGGAGCACTTCTGTCTTGAAGATACAAACAAACACCATCACCCCAAACAAGAATGAGGAGGATTAACAACAAATGCTTTCTCTACAGGAGCCCGGGAGCTCAAATTAGCGTGACCTTCTTTTGATTAAAGGACTGACAATCACTTTCAGTCCCCGGACATGAATAGTTAATGGGAGATCTGAGGCTAGAGCTGGCTGGTTTGTTATGATTACAATCTCTTTACACTTTCTTCTTCTCCCCTCTCAAGCACACTCCAGCGTTTCAAGTAGGGCTAGTCTGGGTGTCCGGGGGATTTTAAAACTCTGTCGCAAAACAACAAATTACAACACAGCTCCATTTGATGGCGTTTTAATATTTTGACAGGATCAAGTCGAGCGATTGGTGTAAATCCACTGATACACTTTGATCCCCATGGTGTCAGATCTTTTTTGCTTTCCGTCAGGCCGGGCCCCAGAGCTCATCTAATATAACACATACCCAGCAGCCTCTGCTTCAACCCAAAGGGATTCAATATCAAAATGTTATATTTATATTTACAAACATAAAATACACACTGAAAAAAAATATAAACACAACATGTAAAGTGCTAGTCCCAAATTTATTTCTGAAATAAAAGATCGCAGAAATGTTCCATATGCACAAAAAACTTCTCTCTCAAATGTTGTGTTTATATCCCTGTTAGTGAGCATTTCTCCATTGTCAGGATAATCCATCCAGCTGACAGGTGTGGCATATCAAGAAGCTGTTTAAACAGCATGATTACTACACAGGTTCAACTTGCGCTGGAGACAATAAAAGGCCACTCTAAAATGTGCAGTTGTCGTCACACAATACAATGCCACAGATGTCTCAAGTTTTGACAGCGCTTGAAATTGGCATGCTGACTGCAGGAATGTCCACCGGAACTGTTGCCAGAGAATTGAATGTTAATTTCTCCTCTAAACTGCTTCCAACTTTGTTTTAGAGAATTTGGCAGTTTTCAATCGGCCTCACGACCGCAGACCACGTGTAACCGTGCCAGCCCAGGACCTCCACATCTGGCTTCTTCACCTCAGACCACGTGTAACCGTGCCACCCCAGGACCTCCACATCTGGCTTCTTCACCTCAGACCACGTGTAACCGTGCCAGCCCAGGACATCCACATCTGGCTTCTTCAACTGCGGGATCATCTGAGACCAGCCACCCAGACAGCTGATGAAACTGTGGGGTTGCACAACCAAAGGAGTTCTGCACAAACTGTCAGAAACCATCGTAGGGAAGCCCATCTGCCTGCTCGTCATCCTCACAAAGGTCTTGACCTGACTGCAGTTCGGTGTCGTAAACAACTTCATTTCAACTTAAATTCTATTGCACAGCCCCATGTCGCATGAATCTATACACAATTCCTGGAAGCTGAAAATGTTCCAGTTCTTCCATGGCCTGCATACTCACCAGACATGTCACCCATTGAGCCTGTTAGGGATGCTCTGGATCGACATGTACGACAGCGTGTTCAAATTCCCGACAGTAGACAACAACTTTGCACAGCCATTGAAGAGGAGTGGGACAACATTCCACAGGCCACAATCAACAGCCTGATCAACTCTATGTGAAGGAGATGTTTCACTCTTCATGAGGCAAATGATGGTCACACCAGATACTGACTGGTTTTCTGATCCACGCCCCTACCTTTTTTTAAGGTATCTGTGACCAACAGATGCTTATCTGTATTCCCAGTTCTGTGAAATCCATAGATTAGGGCTTAATTTATTTATTTAAATTGACTGTAAATCAGTAAAACCTTGTATTTGGAATTCTGTTCACCGACTTTCAAAGGTTAGGAAGAGAAACGGTTAAAGCAGAGAGTCGGGGATGAACATTTCTTGGGAAAGTGGCACCGGACTAAATTTAATTTGGTTTGGGTTTAAGGTTTTATCATCATTTCTAATCTTGGGGGAAATGTACATGTTTAATCAAATGGATGTTCTGTTAGGATTAGTGGGTTTAAAGAACCTGGTGGTGTCAACTGAGCTCTCTCTCGTTCTCTGTATCTTCTGTCTTTCAACATATTTCTTTCTTGTTTCTGTCTGTTTCTTGATCACTCCCACTATCTCACTGTCATTCCAGCTCTCTTTCTCTCTGGATCTCATGCACTTTCCATCCACAGAATCGCATCACTGCCAAGAGAGAATTATTCCAGTAGGTGTATGAAAGATGATTTAAAGTAAAGCCCGTAAATAGCATGCAACGAGTCCTCCATGACACTAGTTAATGATATTGTGGACTCCAAATGTCACAAGGGAACCCTCTATACTGGATGCTGAAAGACATTTTATAGAGACTAGCCCTAGAGACAGAGATGTGTTTATGCACAGTGCAGTGGTATCTAGCAGTGCTATCACAGTGCAGTGCAATCTAGCCTACTCTTGAAGAGAGAGCGAGAGAGTGTGCTTGTGCGATGAAGGGGAAAAACAAGATAAGTGAAGCTTTTATCTTTTACAACATCTTCACATGAGACTCATTTCAGGAAACTAGGCATATGCTGTGTGTCACTGCCTAACAGGAGAGGCATTTGAACGAAACTTTAATTTTATATTTTATTTTTCTGTCAGAAATGCCTTCTGGAACATGAACACTTTCAAGTGCCTTGTATGACATCTGTAAATACAAATACAATTGTTAAATTATGAGAGTACTTGGTTTAGCCATGGAAAAAAAGCAGGAACTTTCCCGTTACCTTCCCGTTAGCCATGATTGGATGGGCTGGACATGCCAAGAAATGGGTTCGGATTGGTGCAATGTAGCAAGCTTCTGTTTATAACATGAGTTGCTCAATATGTGTAGGCAGTGGGGATTTTAGCATGTAAATCTTGGTTGAACAAACAAAATAAAAATGTTTGATGCAGCAAAGCCACTACACAACACTCAACAATACATGAATTGCACTATAATGGTGACAAACGGTGCCCACAAACTGTTAGGGCCTGTCAGAACAGCAGAGCTTTCTTTTCAGCACCTTGGAGTGAATCTCTACCACCACTACACCTGGCTATCAGCGGAGCCTTGTTTGGCAGCGAAACAGTTCATTCAGCCTTTTTTTAAAACATAGATGATATGGCTGATTGCTTGGGGCTAGGTGTCCCGCTAGCGGGATTAAAGCCGACAACATCCGGTGAAATTGGAGGGCACGCAATTCAAATAAATATTCGTAATATTAAACATTCATGAACATCTTACATCACATAAAAGCTTAAAAGTCTTGTTAATCCAACTGCGTTGTCAGATTTCAAAAAGGCTTTAGGTCAAAAGCTTACCATGTGATTATCTGAGGACAGCGCCCCACATCAAAATATGTTTCAACCAGCACAGGCTTCACAAAATCACGATAAAATTAAATCACTTACCTTTGAAGATCTTTCTCTATTTGCAATCCCAAGGGTCCCAGCTACAACATTAATGGTCGTTTTGTTCAATAAAATCTTTCTTTATATCCCAAAGTCTGTTTAGTTGGCATCATTGATTTCAGTAATCCACTCATTCAACATGCAGACAAAGGAGTCCAAAAAGCTACCAGTAAACTTTGTCCAAACAAGTCAAACAATGTTTCTATTCAATCCTCAAGTAGTCTAAAATGTAAATAAACGATAATATTTCACACGGAAGAACTATGTTCAATAGGAAAGGAAAATTAATATGCGCGCTCATTCTCCCTCGCACGCCGAAAGACTGATTTGTTCCAGGTGCTCTTCCAACAGGAACTCAAAATACTTGTTTGTTTTTCAAAAAAGAACGATGAGTTCATAAGAGGCAATTTGGTAGTTAATGAGTAGGATAATATGGATGTAGTCAACATCATTTGTTCAGCACTTTTGAAATGTACAGCAACATGATTCAGAACATGGGCTGTTCTTACAGTATTCTCCCTGTACACCAATTCAGAACCATAGGATAAATAAAGGGGGCATATAAGCAGACTATGAAAGCTCTTATAATATTCGATGATGCCATTTCTCTAAAACAGGCTATAGGCCACATGTGCACCACCGAGTCAGACCAGTATGCTGAGTTATGAGGGGAAAAGGGACCAATTATTAGGGTGAGGCACATGGACTACTAACAGCTTACTACACAACATACACTTAGTCAGGGGCGTAACTTTCACTGGGGATGGGGTGGGACGTGCATCCCCCACATTCTGAAATTACATTTTTGTCCCCATCCCAGTTTTATAATTGGAATGTGGTACAAAAAAAGGGCAATGGTGGGCTCTGTTCTAGGCCCTCTCCTATTCTCGCTATACACCAAGTCACTTGGCTCTGTCATAACCTCACATGGTCTCTCCTATCATTGCTATGCAGACGACACACAATTAATCTTCTCCTTTCCCCCTTCTGATGACCAGGTGGCGAATTGCATCTCTGCATGTCTGGCAGACATATCAGTGTGGATGACGGATCACCACCTCAAGCTGAACCTCGGCAAGACGGAGCTGCTCTTCCTCCCGGGGAAGGACTGCCCGTTCCATGATCTCGCCATCACGGTTGACAACTCCATTGTGTCCTCCTCCCAGAGCGCTAAGAACCTTGGCGTGATCCTGGACAACACCCTGTCGTTCTCAACTAACATCAAGGCGGTGGCCCGTTCCTGTAGGTTCATGCTCTACAACATCCGCAGAGTACGACCCTGCCTCACACAGGAAGCGGCGCAGGTCCTAATCCAGGCACTTGTCATCTCCCGTCTGGATTACTGCAACTCGCTGTTGGCTGGGCTCCCTGCCTGTGCCATTAAACCCCGACAACTCATCCAGAACGCTGCAGCCCGTCTGGTGTTCAACCTTCCCAAGTTCTCTCACGTCACCCCGCTCCTCCGCTCCCTCCACTGGCTTCCAGTTGAAGCTCGCATCCGCTACAAGACCATGGTGCTTGCCTACGGAGCTGTGAGGGGAACGGCACCTCAGTACCTCCAGGCTCTGATCAGGCCCTACACCCAAACAAGGACACTGCGTTCATCCACCTCTGGCCTGCTCGCCTCCCTACCACTGAGGAAGTACAGTTCCCGCTCAGCCCAGTCAAAACTGTTCGCTGCTCTGGCCCCCCAATGGTGGAACAAACTCCCTCACAACGCCAGGACAGCGGAGTCAATCACCACCTTCCGGAGACACCTGAAACCCCACCTCTTTAAGGAATACCTAGGATAGGATAAAGTAATCCTTCTCACCCCCCCCCCTTAAAAGATTTAGATGCACTATTGTAAAGTGGCTGTTCCACTAGATGTCATAAGGTGAACGCACCAATTTGTAAGTCGCTCTGGATAAGAGCGTCTGCTAAATGACTTAAATGTTAAATGTAAATGTCTTTAGGACCATGCGGACGCCTCCAAGCGGTCGGGTAGGCTGTTTGGAGAGTTGATCTGACTGGATTTAGGACCATGCGGACAGGCTGTGTGAAGGCAAAGCTTCTGGACCAGCCTGGGAGAGTTCAGCATATTTCAGTGTATACCCTGCGCTCTTTCACCTAGTTGTAAAAGGAAAAGAACCGGGCTACTCTTTAGTAGACTGGTGTAGCTGTCAAGGTAACTGATGTTCAACTTAACAGAGAAAATAACTAAACTAGTGTTTATTCGCAGTGCTGAGCTAGTTTTGTAACTGACATGTAATGTTAGCTAATGTTTCATCCCCGCTCGATTGAGGTGAATGAATAAGCTACGCTTTACCACAGTCAGGCTCCAGCGTTTAGTTAACTGTCTGCATTATGAGATGGTTATTATTACTATCTTACAGCAGTTGTTTGTATGGACATATTTTGCAACCTTTGTTTTGTCATGTTTCAGAAGTAAATTAACTTTGCAAGCTTTCGCCAGTTGATGTACCGTTAGAGTGAGAGCTGGCCATAAATTGGCTTACATTAGCAATTATTTTTGCCTCAAACTAGACCTGAATCAAATGAAACCATCATCCAAATGATTGAAGATTGATATACTGACATTTTTTCAGTGCAATGTGAATTGTATTAATCAGTATGTCAATGTAACGTTATTGATCTGTCAGTTTCCCTAGCTAATTCCCTACTTTTCACACTGACACAGTAATAAACAGCTCTAACTTTGCAGGCCTCACTGCCAAGGTGCACTGTAGAGGTCTGAGCAGGACCGATTTATTCATCCTGCTCCCACCCACATCTGCTTTCTGTCTGACTGGTCCCAAGAACTGGTCCCAAACTCAACTGCAGTACCCAAATGTTATTTTAGGTGTACAGTACTGTATGTGACGCAGCTCACTTGCCAGCCATGGTCCCAGCAATTTTGGGCCATATTGGCAATATCAAGTGTGCAAAAATAACTTAAATAGGTTAAATTACCAGAGATTCTCACATGTCCCTTACATTGTGTTACTGGGTTATATCAGCCAATAAGCTAGATATAGATTGAAGAGAGCAGAGTTAGAGAGACTTGCACTTTCTCTTGAGCCATTTTTATAGCCTACCTTTTAAGAGTGGGAAGATTTTCAGACTGAGAAATATGGGTGATCATTATTTTGGCCTATTTCTAGGCAATGTAGTAAACTATAGCCTAATCTTAGGCCTAGTAAGGAAGTACATTTCCTTGAAAGATAACGGTCTCGTGCTTCTCCACCCATGTATACATAGGCTATAGTTTAGTCTATTTAATTGAGACCACACGGGCACCTGATCTCATAGGTATGGCTAATGAACAGGAAGGAGCAAGAGTGATGACAGAGACACCTGCTACGTTTTGCATATTCCTATAAGATATAGCCTACTGTTTAGGAGGACGATTTGTAGGCAGAGATAAATAAATTAGTAATCCATATTTATTGTAACTGAAAAGGCGCAATGCTCAGTCACCATTGTAGCCTAACCTATGTGGTCACTGTAGTAGCCTAACATATGTGTTCACCATAGTAACCTAAGCTACAGTATGGTCACCATAGTAACCTAACCTATGTGCACATTGTGCCTTTTCCTTTTCAATACTGATTACATGTTGGTTGATCTTACTCAGTTTCATAATCAATATGTATTTACTCACACTGCAGTAAACTACAGTCTAATCATATTTAACTTAATTTCATTTTCAAGTTAACAGTCATGTGATTCTCCGCTCATGTGGGCAACCTACTCTATTTCAATGAGACCACAGATACTAGGCGCACGTGAACTGTCACGCCCAACTAGGAGAGGTAGGCTACTGAAGTTGAAGTAGCCAATTCTGACTGTTAATGAGAACATTTTTTAAATATAATACAGTGGGACAAAAAAGTATTTAGTCAGCCACCAATTGTGCAAGTTCTCCCACTTAAAAAGATGAGGCCTGTAATTTTCATCATAGGTACACTTCAACCATGACAGACAAAATGAGGAAAAAGAAATCCAGAAAATCACATTGTAGGATTTTTTATGAATTTGCTAATTATGGTAGAAAATAAGTATTTGGTCACCTACAAACAAGCAAGATTTCTGGCTCTCACAGACCTGTAACTTCTTCTTTAAGAAGAATGGTAAGGTCTCCTACCTGACTTCGCCACACTCCCCTTGACCTCCAAGATATTTTTGGGACTGCCACTCGGGCTTCCAGCGCGCCGCCGGTCTGCCTCCTCCTCTGCTTTGGGACGATGATATTCCCCTGGCTGTGCCCAGGGTCCTTTGCCGTCCAGAATCTCCTCCCAAGTCCAGAAGTCCTTTGATTGCTACTGCTGTCCGTTACCACACTGCTTGGTCCATTGTTGGTGGGTTATTCTGTCACGATCGTCGTAAGAAGCGGACCAAAGCGCAGCGTGGTTAGAATACATTCTTCTTCATTTTAATGAAGAACACTTAAACAAAAAAACAATAAAGACAACCGTGACCGCTATATAAACAATTTGCAACTTAACATAGACAATAACCCACAAAATACCCAAAGTAGATGGCTGCCTAAATATGGTTCCCAATCAGAGACAACGATAAACACCTGCCTCTAATTGAGAACCAATCTAGGCAACCATAGACCTACATAAACGCCTAGATGAAACAACCCCATAAAACTACAAAACCCCTAGACAGTACAAACACCCTAGAATAAGACAAAAACACACACATCGCCCATGTCACACCCTGATCTAACCACAATAACAAAGAAAACAAAGAATACTAAGGTCAGGGCGTGACAGAAATGTTGATACTGGAGACTATTACTAGAGCAAACTGTGTAATTTAGCATTTATAGTGGCTAATAACCAACCTTCTAATTAATGTCAATGCATTTATCTTCCCACAATGTATGGAAGAAATGTCAAGTTATGTACAGTATCACTAGATCTGTTTTAAGTGTATACTGTGCAACTTTGATAAGGTCTGGATGCCGTATTTGGAATAGTGTATGATAAAATGAGCCTGTATTAAAAGCATGCCCACACCAGGGGAGATTTAGGCAATCCTAGCTCCTGGGCTGATCAGTCCTGGCCCTGGGGGTCTGCTGTACTGTTGTCACTCTGGCCTTAGCCTAACACACCTGAAATCAATAATGCATGTTTCACTAAGATCCTAAAGCTGAGTGGGGTAGGTTGGGTTGGGGGCGCTTCGGGGCCGTTGACCACTAGGGGCAGGATGACCCAGCTATATTGTGTGCGAAAAGAGCTCTAAAGTACTATTAGGCCTATGATATGAATTAAGTGTAGGTGGGGCACAGCTAAGATTTTGAAATTGTGATGTCAACATGATCAATCCAATCAAAGCTAAGGTAGTTAAAACTTGATTTGACGTCATTTTATCTGTGGCCAATGACCTTGAACCTTCTTGGATGGCCACTTCTAATGTAAATCTATTGCAGCACCCAAGGAGCTTGTGTCACAATCGCCTGGAGTGGTGGGTGCTGAGTCAAATACAGATAGCAGAGGATACTGGGGAAACCGACTTTATTAGGATTCCCAAACGCCCAAAACAACAGGCGCAAAATCAATAGAAAAATTGTCCGACCCAACACAGGGCACAAACGGACAGGAATACAACCACGCATACCCTGACTAACAGAAAACAATCCCGCACAAAAACAGGCGGGCCTAACAGGCTTAAATAGACATGAATCAAGAAACAAAAATAAGAGACATGTGCAACCAAACAAACAGAAAAGGAAAAAGGGATCGGTGGCGGCTAGTAGACCGGCGACGACGAGCGCCGAGCGCCGCCCGAACAGGCAGGGGAGCCACCTTCGGTGGGAGTCGTGACAGCTTGAATTTTTTTGTGTCCCCATGAGTGACAGGATACTTAGACAAGCACAGCGCAGCTAGAGAACATTACCAACCCCCTACACTCTGTTTTTTCCGCTGGCTACCCCGCCACCACAGGAAGCACCTGCATTTTGGAGCTGACTTACTCAAGAAAGCAAAAAAGAACATGTTCATATGCAGCTTGATTAACTAAATTATTATTTATTGTTTGCAAACTGATATGTGACACACATTAATGCCAAAATAATATGCAAAACAGGCCAAAAAAACTATTTTCTCAATGTGTAAAAATCCTTCTATAACCTGTCTACTTCATCTACACTGATTGAAGAGTATCTAACATGCAGCATCAATAATGGAATCATAGCTTTCAACTGATTTCACCTGGTCAGTCTGTGTCATGGAAATGTTTTGTACACTCATTGTATATTTATAGATATATATTATTATTTACATCTTCTTTGCTAAACAGGTGGGCTCTGCCCCAACTGCCCTGAATGACGGGTCGCCACTGTCAGTAGGTAATCCTTTCTAACGCTGCTTCTTTTCTTTTTTTTTTAAAGATTTCTACAAGAACTGCTTAAGTGTTGCTAATGCTCTCCACTTTCTGGTGGACCGAGTTTTAAAATCAGTGGAATGCCCCTTGGAGTATGATAGCCAAGGAAATGGGGAAAATGATGGTGTTTGATAGCAAATAATGCGGAGGGAGTCGAATTAGAGAACACACAGAAGAAGGCTGTTGTACAAAACACCTGTCTCCAGATTACATCTTCAAGATAAGTGCAACCATGGAATTAGTGACAGAGAGGGGGAAGCGTCCGTCCATGTATAAGGGTAAGAGAGTCTAGGTAGCTACATTTTCAGATATTATACATTTCAAATTTTGGCAGAAAGTATTTTTCATTGCAATCGTCCCACCTGGCCAATAGCCAGGGAAAATGCAGAACGCCAAATTCAAATAAAATACTATAAATATCAAACTTTCATTAAATCACACATGTAACATACCAAATTAAAGCTACACTCGTTGTGAACCCAGCCAACATGTCAGATTTCAAAAAGGCTTTTCGGCAAAAGCATAAGGTGCTATTATCTGAGGATAGCACAACAGTAAACAATGAGAGTAGCATATTTCAACCCTGCAGGCGCGACACAAAATGCAGAAATAAAATATAAATCATGACTTACCTTTGACAAGCTTCTTTTGTTGGCACTCCAATATGTCCCATAAACATCACAAATGGTCCTTTTGTTCGATTAATTCCATCCATATATTTCCAAAATGTCAATTTAGATGGCGCGTTTGATCCAGAAAAACACTGGTTCCAACTTGACCAACATCACTACAAAATATCTCAAAAGTTACCTGTAAACTTTGCCAAAACATTTCAAACTACTTTTGTAATACAACTTTAGGTATTTTTAAACATAAATAATTTATTAAATTGAAGACGGGATGATCTGTGTTCAATACAAAAAGAAAACAAACTGATGCTACTTTTCCGGTCACGCGCCTCTCTCAAACAGTCCACATCAAGTGACTCTCATTCAAGTTGGCCGTACTTCTTCATTACACAAAGGAAAAACCTCAACCAATTTCTAAAGACTGGTGACATCCAGTGGAAGCGGTAGGAAATGTAAACAAGTCCCTTAGAAATCTGGTTTCCCAATGAAAAACCTTTGAAAAGACAATAACCTAAAAATAATTATCTGAATTGTTTGTCCTCTGGGTTTTGCCTGCTACATAAGTTCTGTTATACTCACAGACATAATTCAAACAGTTTTAGAAACTTCAGAGTGTTTTCTATCCAAATCGAATAATATGCATATCTTGTTTGGGGATGAGTAGCAGGCAGTTGAATTTGGGCACGCTATTTATCTAAAAGTGAAAATGCTGCCCCCTATCCCGAAGAAGTTCAAAAGCTAGCAGGCTACATGTCTAAACAAAATTAGCTTGCCATTAACTTGTAAATAATGATCTTGCTGTGAGTTTGTTTTCCTTTATTTACAAATGCAAATTAGCTCATGTTAATGATATGATCATTATTTGAACTGGCTAGACAGCTAACTTAAAGTTAGCCAGCTAGCTAACAAGCTAGATACAAAGCCAAACATTGCTTAATTGCTTTGTTTGTTAGATTGACATATAATAAATTCATGTTTAAACGGATGGGTTTATTGTTGGTAAAATACACCAGTTATACTATTTTGGACCACCAGGCTGCTGTCGTTTTTGTGTTTATTCTTTTTCATAACAATAAAGACAAGTTTGATTTCAGACGACAATAGATTGTTCATGTTGTCACTGCAACAACAGTCTACATTGTAACGGTTTTCTTGACTTGAAGGAGAGGCGGACCAAAGCGCAGCGTGGTTATTTTGATTCATGTTTAATAAAGCACTTCACATGAACAAACTAACAAAACAAGAAACGTGAAAAACTCAAAACAGCCCTATCTGGTGCAAATACAGAGACAGGAACAATCACCCACAAACACACAGTGAAACCCAGGCTACCTAAGTATGATTCTCAATCAGAGACAACTAATGACACCTGCCTCTGATTGAGAACCATACTAGTCCGAAACATAGAAATACCCAAATCATAGAAAAACAAACATAGACTGCCCACCCCAACTCACGCCCTGACCATACTAAATAATGACAAAACAAAGGAAATAAAGGTCAGAACGTGACATAGTATAAACCAGCCTTCAGTCCTGAACTCTTTGGTGGTTTACTACACTACTGTCCTCCCTCTGTTTAGCACATGGCCTCACATGTGAATCCTTAAGGAGATGGGTGGGGCTAAGAGAGTGTGAATGATGTCACTGCAACAACAGTCTACATACATGTTGATAGACGTAGTATAAACCAGCCTTCAGTCCTGAACTCGTTGGTTGTTTACTACACTACTGTACTCACTCTGTTTAGCACATGGCCTCACATGTGAATCCTTAAGGAGATGGGTGGGGCTAAGGCTTAAGAGGGTGTGAACGATGCTGAATGGGTGTAGTAGACATGGAAGAGCTCCCAAGTAGGTGTACCAGAACATTCAATGGCCATGTTATCAAAATTTGGGTTTCAAGTTTATCATCTTTCAAAGCAGAATTACTTTCCTGTTGTTCCTCAACTGTAGTGTATGATATACAATTTTATAGCTCTTCGTCTCTACTTTTATCCAATGTAAAAATCATAATTTCTAATTTTGCTACATTTGACCAAATCGAGCTGGTGGGTCACATCGAGCTAGTGCCTAATGCATGGGTGAAAGTAAGGCAGTATGGTAAAATAAATAGAGGGGACACACCGTACCAGTAAAACATGATAACTATAGTCTATTACACCACTTTTTATCATTACCACATTACCACATCTCAGAGAAATGAAAATTAGCAAATGGACTTGAAAATGGGTGGTATAATCTACGTTCCAAAATGCAATGTGGTTAGACGAGAACACTGAAAATTTGCCAAGGCAGAGATGAGTAGCAGACACTGAGATGCGAACAGACAGCAGTGGACCCATTCATTCTGGCCTAATGAAAATCGCTAAATGTCATTAGACTTTGTGGTGTTTGTGTAACAGATGTTTCTTTCAATTCACTAGTGTTTGGAGGATGATAATATGTTGCGAGTGGATGATGTGTGCAGGTAGCCTAGTAAAGGAGCACTTTAATGAGATTGTTTGACAATCAGATGAAAACATCATGCCTGGTTTTGTTTATGCCACAATAAAAGGTAAGACATTTAAAAATGTAATTACAAATCTTTCCGACTAGGCCCACTGTATTTAATTCTAAGATTAGGACAATGTTTTGGTGCATGCTACTTTCACCTCTGGGCTAGATACTTTTGTATAATGGATTATCCTAATCCAGTTAGTAAATCATCAGTTCATAGTTTGAGTGGATTAATGCATAATCTGACTTTGGCCTGGATCAGTGTCATACAGAACAATGTTTCTTTGATTGAACGGTCTGGTTCTAGAACACAGTGGTTTGGTCCTAGAGACTGGTTCTAGAACACAGTGGTTTGGTCCTAGAGACTGGTTCTAGAACACAGTGGTTTGGTCCTAGAGACTGGTTCTAGAACACAGTGGTTTGGTCCTAGAGACTGGTTCTAGAACACAGTGGTTTGGTCCTAGAGACTGGTTCTAGAACACAGTGGTTTGGTCCTAGAGACTGGTTCTAGAACACAGTGGTTTGGTCCTAGAGACTGGTTCTAGAACACAGTGGTTGGGTCCTAGAGACTGGTTCTAGAACACAGTGGTTTGGTCCTAGAGACTGGTTCTAGAACACAGTGGTTTGGTCCTAGAGACTGGTTCTAGAACACAGTGGTTAGGTCCTAGAGACTGGTTCTAGAACACAGTGGTTTGATTCTAGAGACTGGTTCTAGAACACAGTGGTTTGGTCCTAGAGACTGGTTCTAGAGCACAGTGGTTTGGTCCTAGAGACTGGTTCTAGAACACAGTGGTTTGATTCTAGAGACTGGTTCTAACAGTGTGGTTTGATTCTAGAGACTGGTTCTAACAGTTTGGTTTGATTCTAGAGACGGGTTCAAACAGTGTGGTTTGATTCTAGAGACTGGTTCTAACATTGTGGTTTGATTCTAGAGACTGGTTCTAGAACACAGTGGTTTGGTCCTAGAGACTGGTTCTAGAACACAGTGGTTTGATTCTAGAGACTGGTTCAAACAGTTGGTTTGATTCTAGAGCCTGGTTCTAGAACACAGTGGTTTGATTCTAGAGACTGGTTCAAACAGTTGATTTGATTTTAGAGACTTGTTCTAACAGTGTGGTTTGATTCTAGAGACTGGTTCTAGAACACAGTGGTTTTCTTCTAGAGACTGGTTCTAACAGTGTGGTTTGATTCTAGAGACTGGTTCTAACAGTGTGGTTTGATTCTAGAGACTGGTTCTAACAGTGTGGTTTGATTCTAGAGACTGGTTCTATAACAAATTGGTTTGATCCCACATTCTGGTAAAACAAAAATATTGTGTTTGATTGTAGAGTGGTTTTGAAACCGATTGGTTTGATTCTATGCCATGCCATTCTATGCACTTTCACGCCATCTCTCTCTATCTCTCTTCCTCCACCCCAGTCTCATGATCTATAGAACTGTGTGGGTGGTTGATCAGTCAAGATCCCAGCTGGGGTTGACTTTCAAAGACAGCATCAGGCAGACAGGATCCAGTGTGATCTCAGTCAGGGAAACAATGGCTAAACAACTCCACAGCATCAAAGAACTCTCTCTGACACACACGCCTCGTATCCATTTCCTGAGCTTGCATCAAACACCTTGTTGTTTCCTTCACTCAGTAACAACACAAATCAAAGACTGAACATGCCGCTGCAGAACCCACTCAAACAGATGCTGCATCAAAAAGTATTGCATTGTCAAGGAACAAAAATATACTTGAATCTCAGCTAATGCCCAACACATACAAACAAACAAACAAACAATATATATATTTATATATATATATATATATATACACTGTATATAGATACCTATTTTAATCTGTTTCACTTTCTTTGCTTTCGGGCCTACGAGGAAGGGGTGGTATGGTGAGGGTTTTCTCTGGTTGCCGGGAGGGGGGTTTGTGACCGATGATCAACCCTAGTTGCTGTGGGCGTATGAAACATGGTTTCTGGGAGTGGGGCTGGGGGAAAGGGATGAGAGGTTGGGGGAAAGGGATGAGAGGTTGGGGGAAAAGGGTGAGAGGTTGGGGAAAGGGATGAGAGTTTGGGGGAAAGGGATGAGAGGTTGGGGGAAAGGGATGAGAGGTTGGGGGAAAGGGATGAGAGGTTGGGGGAAAGGCATGGGAGGTTGAGAGAATGGGATGAGAGGTTGGGGGAAAGGGATGAGAGGTTGGGGGAAAGGGATGAGAGGTTGGGGGAAAGGGATGAGAGGTTGGGGGAAGGGATGAGAGGTTGGGGGAAAGGGATGAGAGGTTGGGGGAAAAGGGTGAGAGGTTGGGGGAAAGGGATGAGAGGTTGGGGGAAAGGGATGAGAGGTTGGGGGAAAGGGATGAGAGGGCAGGGGAAAGGGATGAGAGGTTGGGGGAAAGGCATGGGAGGTTGGAGGAAAGGGATGAGAGGTTGGGGGAAAGGGATGAGAGGTTGGGGGAAAAGGGTGAGAGGTTGGGGGAAAGGGATGAGAGGGCGGGGGAAAGGGATGAGAGGTTGGGGGAAAGGGATGAGAGGGCGGGGGAAAGGCATGAGAGGTTGGGGGAAAGGGATGAGAGGGCGGGGGAAAGGGATGAGAGGTTGGGGGAAAGGGATGAGAGGGCGGGGGAATGGAGGCCCACTTATTTGTATTTTCCTGTTTATACTGAATGTATTATTTATTATTAAACTCTGTATGTATTTCTTACAGTTTTTTGTTATTTTGGGTGGCATCCTTTGGGTACAGGTTTTATAAACGTATCATTTAAATGAATAATTTACATTATCCGCCCCCCAAAATAAATAACCAAACAAATAGGTAAAAAAATATATAAATATTGAATTGTATGTGTATATGTAAGTATGTGTGTGTACCGACTCTCTTCTCTGTATACATCAATGAGGTCGCTCTTGCTGCTGGTGAGTCTCTGATCCACCTCTACGCAGACGACACCATTCTGTATACTTCCGGCCCTTCTTTGGACACTGTGTTAACAACCCTCCAGGCAAGCTTCAATGCCATACAACTCTCCTTCCGTGGCCTCCAATTGCTCTTAAATACAAGTAAAACTAAATGCATGCTCTTCAACCGATCGCTACCTGCACCTACCCGCCTGTCCAACATCACTACTCTGGACGGCTCTGACTTAGAATACGTGGACAACTACAAATACTTAGGTATCTGGTTAGACTGTAAACTCTCCTTCCAGACCCATATCAAACATCTCCAATCCAAAGTTAAATCTAGAATTGGCTTCCTATTTCGCAACAAAGCATCCTTCACTCATGCTGCCAAACATACCCTTGTAAAACTGACCATCCTACCAATCCTCGACTTTGGCGATGTCATTTACAAAATAGCCTCCAATACCCTACTCAACAAATTGGATGCAGTCTATCACAGTGCAATCCGTTTTGTCACCAAAGCCCCATATACTACCCACCATTGCGACCTGTATGCTCTCGTTGGCTGGCCCTCGCTTCATACTCGTCGCCAAACCCACTGGCTCCATGTCATCTACAAGACCCTGCTAGGTAAAGTCCCCCCTTATCTCAGCTCGCTGGTCACCATAGCATATCCCACCTGTACCACAAGCTCCAGCAGGTATATCTCTCTAGTCACCCCCAAAACCAATTCTTTCTTTGGCCACCTCTCCTTCCAGTTCTCTGCTGCCAATGACTGTAACGAACTACAAAAATCTCTGAAACTGGAAACACTTATCGCCCTCACTAGCTTTAAGCACCAACTGTCAGAGCAGCTCACAGATTACTGCACCTGTACATAGCCCACCTATAATTTAGCCCAAACAACTACCTCTTTCCCAACTGTATTTAATTCATTAATTTATTTTGCTCCTTTGCACCCCGTTATTTTTATTTCTACTTTGCACATTCTTCCATTGCAAAACTACCATTCCAGTGTTTTACTTGCTATATTGTATTTACTTTGCCACCATGGCCTTTTTTGCCTTTACCTCCCTTCTCACCTCATTTGCTCACATTGTATATAGACTTGTTTATCCTGTATTATTGACTGTATGTTTGTTTTACTCCATGTGTAATTCTGTGTCGTTGTATCTGTCGAACTGCTTTGCTTTATCTTGGCCAGGTCGCAATTGTAAATGAGAACTTGTTCTCAACTTGCCTACCTGGTTAAATAAAGGTAAAATAAATAAATAAATAAAAATATGTGTGTGTGTCTGTGTGCATGCTTGTGTATTTGTGTGTGTGTGTGTGCATGCTTGTGTATTTGTGTGCGTGTGTGTTTGTGTGTATTTTTGAGGATCCCCAACTTTAGAACTCTGCTTTGACACCTATCCTAGGATCTTGTATTGCGCTGTTCATACATGAAGGTCTGAATGTGTCTATCAAAATGCTGTGCAGCGCAGTACAGTTACACAAAACCATTTTAGACTGTTAAATCGGAGTATTTCTAGTTCAATTAGATTTTTCATACAATCTATAATAAAGTATATGTTCAAGCTGATGCAAATTTAGATTCATTTTTGCTGATGTCTGGTGGACATTAGCCAGACAGACTCCCCACCCACATGTATGGCATTAAACACTACCAATTATACAGTCTTCCAGTTCAAAGCTTCTCATTTGTTTCAGTGTCTGTTTGATCTGTCTGACTCATCGCATGGGCTACGGTATCATTTACACTTAGTAAGGCGTGATGGAGTAAGGGTAAGAGGGATACCTAGTCAATTGTACAACTGAATGCCTTCAACTGAAATGTGTCTTCAGCATTTAACCCAACCACTCTGAATCAGAGAGGTGCGGGGGGCTGCCTTTATTGACATTTTCAGCGCCCGGGGAGTAGTGATGGATATTGACAGTGTGTAGTGATGGAGTAGTGATGGGTAGAGACAGTGTGTAGTGATGGGTCGAGACAGTGTGTAGTGATGGAGTAGTGATGGGTCGAGACAGTGTGTAGTGATGGAGTAGTGATGAGTAGTAACAGGGTGGAGTGGTGGAGTAGTGATGGGTCGAGACAGTGTGTAGTGATGGAGTAGTGATGGGTAGAGACAGTGTGTAGTGATGGATTAGTGATGGGCTGAGACAGTGTGAAGTGATGTGGTAGTGATGGGTAGAGACAGTGTGTAGTGATGGAGTAGTGATGGGAAGAGATAGTGTGTAGTGATGGAGTAGTGATGATAGAGACAGTGTGTTGTGATGGAGTAGTGATGGGTAGAGACAGTGTGTAGTGGTGGAGTAGTGATGGGTAGAGACAGTGTGTAGTGATGGAGTAGTGATGGTAGAGACAGTGTGTAGTGGTGGAGTAGTGATGGGTCGAGACAGTGTGTAGTGATGGAGTAGTGATGGGTAGAGACAGTGTGTAGTGATGGAGTGGTGATGGGTAGAGACAGTGTGTAGTGATGGATTAGTGATGGGTGGAGACAGTGTGAAGTGATGTGGTAGTGATGGGTAGAGACAGTGTGTAGTGATGGAGTAGTGATGGGTGGAGACAGTGTGAAGTGATGTGGTAGTGATGGGTAGAGACAGTGTGTAGTGATGGAGTAGTGATGGGAAGAGATAGTGTGTAGTGATGGAGTAGTGATGATAGAGACAGTGTGTTGTGATGGAGTAGTGATGGGTCGAGACAGTGTGTAGTGATGGAGTAGTGATGAGTAGTAACAGGGTGGAGTGGTGGAGTAGTGATGGGTTGAGACAGTGTGTAGTGATGGAGTAGTGATGGGTAGAGACAGTGTGTAGTGATGGATTAGTGATGGGCTGAGACAGTGTGAAGTGATGTGGTAGTGATGGGTAGAGACAGTGTGTAGTGATGGAGTAGTGATGGGAAGAGATAGTGTGTAGTGATGGAGTAGTGATGATAGAGACAGTGTGTTGTGATGGAGTAGTGATGGGTAGAGACAGTGTGTAGTGGTGGAGTAGTGATGGGTAGAGACAGTGTGTAGTGATGGAGTAGTGATGGTAGAGAAAGTGTGTAGTGGTGGAGTAGTGATGGGTCGAGACAGTGTGTAGTGATGGAGTAGTGATGGGTAGAGACAGTGTGTAGTGATGGAGTGGTGATGGGTAGAGACAGTGTGTAGTGATGGATTAGTGATGGGTGGAGACAGTGTGAAGTGATGTGGTAGTGATGGGTAGAGACAGTGTGTAGTGATGGAGTAGTGATGCGAAGAGATAGTGTGTAGTGATGGAGTAGTGATGATAGAGACAGTGTGTTGTGATGGAGTAGTGATGGGTAGAGACAGTGTGTAGTGGTGGAGTAGTGATGGGTA
The DNA here is from genome assembly GCF_034236695.1 of Oncorhynchus nerka. NCBI lineage: Eukaryota > Metazoa > Chordata > Actinopteri > Salmoniformes > Salmonidae > Oncorhynchus > Oncorhynchus nerka. Next base: position 16,161,814 of record NC_088402.1, read on the forward strand.
GAGACAGTGTGTAGTGATGGAGTAGTGATGGTAGAGAAAGTGTGTAGTGGTGGAGTAGTGATGGGTCGAGACAGTGTGTAGTGATGGAGTAGTGATGGGTAGAGACAGTGTGTAGTGATGGAGTGGTGATGTGTAGAGACAGTGTGTAGTGATGGATTAGTGATGGGTGGAGACAGTGTGAAGTGATGTGGTAGTGATGGGTAGAGACAGTGTGTAGTGATGGAGTAGTGATGCGAAGAGATAGTGTGTAGTGATGGAGTAGTGATGATAGAGACAGTGTGTAGTGATGGAGTAGTGATGGGTAGAGACAGTGTGTAGTGATGGAGTGGTGATGGGTAGAGACAGTGTGTAGTGATGGATTAGTGATGGGTGGAGACAGTGTGAAGTGATGTGGTAGTGATGGGTAGAGACAGTGTGTAGTGGTGGAGTAGTGATGGGTCGAGACAGTGTGTAGTGATGTAGTAGTGATGGGAAGAGATAGTGTGTAGTGATGGAGTAGTGATGATAGAGACAGTGTGTTGTGATGGAGTAGTGATGGGTAGAGACAGTGTGTAGTGGTGGAGTAGTGATGGGTAGAGACAGTGTGTAGTGATGGAGTAGTGATGGTAGAGACAGTGTGTAGTGGTGGAGTAGTGATGGGTAGAGACAGTGTGTAGTGATGGAGTAGTGATGGTAGAGACAGTGTGTAGTGGTGGAGTAGTGATGGGTAGAGACAGTGTGTAGTGATGGAGTAGTGATGGTAGAGACAGTGTGTAGTTGTGGAGTAGTGATGGATAGAGACAGTGTGTTGTGGTGGAGTAGTGATGGGTAGAGACAGTGTGTAGTGATGGAGTAGTGATGGTAGAGACAGTGTGTAGTGGTGGAGTAGTGATGGGTAGAGACAGTGTGTTGTGATGGAGTAGTGATGGGTAGAGACAGTGTGTAGTGGTGGAGTAGTGATGGGTAGAGACAGTGTGTAGTGATGGAGTAGTGATGGTAGAGACCGTGTGTAGTGGTGGAGTAGTGATGGGTAGAGACAGTGTGTGGTGGTGGAGTAGTGATGGGTAGAGACAGTGTGTAGTGATGGAGTAGTGATGAGTAGTAACAGGGTGGAGTGGTGGAGTAGTGAATGGTAGAGACAGTGTCTAGTGATGGGTAGTTACAGTGTGTAGTGATGGAGTAGTGATGGGTAGTTACAGTGTGTAGTGATGTGGTATTGATACGTAGAGACAGCGTGTAGTGATGGAGTAGTGATGGGTAGAGACCGTGTGCAGTGATGGAGTAGTGATGGGTAGAGACCGTATGTAGTGATGGAGTAGTGATAAGTAGAGACAGTGTGAAGTGATGTGGTAGTGATAAGTAGAGACAGCGTGTAGTGATGGAGTAGTGATGGGAAGAGACCATGTGTAGTGATGGAGTAGTGTTGGGTAGAGACAGTATGTAGTGATGGAGTAGTGATAAGTAGAGACAGTGTGAAGTGATGTGGTAGTGATAAGTAGAGACAGCGTGTAGTGATGGAGTAGTGATGGGTAGAGACCGTGTGTAGTGATGGAGTAGTGATGGGTAGAGACAGTATGTAGTGATGGAGTAGTGATAAGTAGAGACAGTGTGAAGTGATGTGGTAGTGATAAGTAGAGACAGTGTGAAGTGATGGAGTGGTGATGGGTAGAGACAGTATGTAGTGATGGAGTAGTGATAAGTAGAGACAGTGTGAAGTGATGTGGTAGTGATAAGTAGAGACAGTGTGAAGTGATGGAGTGGTGATGGGTAGAGACAGTATGTAGTGATGGAGTGGTGATGGGTAGAGAAAGTGTGTATTGATGGAGTAGTGATGGGTAGTTACAGTGTGTAGTGATGTGGTATTGATACGTAGAGACAGCGTGTAGTGATGGAGTAGTGATGGGTAGAGACCGTGTGTAGTGATGGAGTAGTGATGGGTAGAGACAGTATGTAGTGATGGAGTAGTGATAAGTAGAGACAGTGTGAAGTGATGTGGTAGTGATAAGTAGAGACAGCGTGTAGTGATGGAGTAGTGATGGGAAGAGACCGTGTGTAGTGATGGAGTAGTGTTGGGTAGAGACAGTATGTAGTGATGGAGTAGTGATAAGTAGAGACAGTGTGAAGTGATGTGGTAGTGATAAGTAGAGACAGTGTGAAGTGATGTGGTAGTGATAAGTAGAGACAGCGTGTAGTGATGGAGTAGTGATGGGTAGAGACCGTGTGTAGTGATGGAGTAGTGATGGGTAGAGACAGTATGTAGTGATGGAGTAGTGATAAGTAGAGACAGTGTGAAGTGATGTGGTAGTGATAAGTAGAGACAGTGTGAAGTGATGGAGTGGTGATGGGTAGAGACAGTATGTAGTGATGGAGTAGTGATAAGTAGAGACAGTGTGAAGTGATGTGGTAGTGATAAGTAGAGACAGTGTGAAGTGATGGAGTGGTGATGGGTAGAGACAGTATGTAGTGATGGAGTGGTGATGGGTAGAGAAAGTGTGTATTGATGGAGTAGTGATGGGTAGTTACAGTGTGAAGTGATCTGGTTGTGATAAGTAGAGACAGTGTCTAGTGATGGGTAGTTACAGTGCGTAGTGATGGAGTAGTGATGGGTAGTTACAGTGTGTAGTGATGTGGTAGTGATACGTAGAGACAGTGTGAAGTGATGGAGTAGTGATAAGTAGAGACAGCGTGTAGTGATGGAGTAGTGATGGGTAGAGACCGTGTGTAGTGATGGAGTAGTGATGGGTAGAGACAGTATGTAGTGATGGAGTAGTGATAAGTAGAGACAGTGTGAAGTGATGGAGTGGTGATGGGTAGAGACAGTATGTAGTGATGGAGTAGTGATAAGTAGAGACAGTGTGAAGTGATGTGGTAGTGATAAGTAGAGACAGTGTGGAGTGATGGAGTGGTGATGTGTAGAGACAGTATGTAGTGATGGAGTAGTGATGGGTAGTTACAGTGTGAAGTGATCTGGTAGTGATAAGTAGAGACAGTGTGAAGTGATGTGGTAGTGGTAAGTAGAGACAGCGTGTAGTGATGGAATAGTGATTGGTATTGAGACTGTATTTTCTGTCACCTCTGCTTTGTTAAACATCAAAAGAAGAGATGCCAAATTGTATCTTTATTTTACTAGGCAAGTCAAATTCTTATTTTCAATCATGGCCTAGGAACAGTGGGTTAACTGCCTTGTTCACAGGCAGAATGACAGATTTGTACCTTGTCAGCTTGGGGAATTGATCTTGCAACCTTTTGGTTACGAGGCCAACGCTCTCACCATTAGGCTAAGCTCCCACCCAAAATCCTTGCCCTTGTCGTTGCAGCCATACTGTACCATGCTCTTGGCCAATTCTGATGCAGTAGTGATGGGTATTGAGACTGTGTATTTTCTGTCATCTCTTCCTCTGTCTGCTTTGTTAAACATCAAAAGAAGAGAGCCCAATCCCTGCCAATGTCTCTGCAGCCATACAGTACCCTGCTCTTGGCCAATTCCTGTATTTGACCAATTCAGCAGTGTGGTGGAGATGGTGTCTTCGGTCTTCAGATCTAAGTATGTTCTTGAGGCTGTGTTTGTGTTTCTGCTTTTTTGTGTCACCCTTTCTCATCTCTTCCCACTCTTCAATGTCTCTTGTCTACCCAACACTCCTCTCTCCATCTCTCCTGCCCTCTCTGACCCTATCTATCTTTCTCCATGCTTCCTCTAGCTCAGGTCTCTCAATGCCCCTCTCTCTCCATCCTCTCTCTCAGCTCTTTCCATTCCCCTCTTTCTCCATCCTTCATTTCTCCATCTCTCCTGCCCTCTATATCTCTACCTATTTCTCTCCATCCTTCCTCTATCTCAGTTGTCTCCATGCCCCTCTCTCTACATCCTTCCTGTCTCTCAGATCTCTCCATGCCCCTCTCTCTACATCCGTCCTCTCTCTCAATCCTAATGAGGTCCTGCCCTCCTGGGCCACAACTCTCTTTCTATCCCCCTGGATAAAGATCCAATCACAGAGGAGCCTCTGCCTGATCCTTGGCCTATCTGAGAGCACATCAAAGCAGGAAAAGAGAGGGGCGCCCCAGTACGAGAGAGGCATCATCATTAGAGAGAAAGAGAGAGAGAGAGAGATGTGTCTGTATACAAAGAAAAAAGAAGGTTCCAAGGTGTTGAGAAAGGATCATTCCTGAATATTCTGAAGGAGGGAGATTGGAGAGAGAAGGCAAGAGGTGGAGAGAAAGGATCATTCCTGAATATTCTGAAGGAGCGAGATTGGAGAGAGAAGGCAAGAGGTGGAGAGAAAGAGAGAGAGAAAACGGAGGAGGAGGCAGAGAGCTATGGAAAGAGAGAGGTAGAACGAGACAGTCGCTCTTAAACATCTTGTCAAGTCTGATTAGTAGTCTACTTAAAATAGGTCATATTTATTCCTTTCAAGTGTCATATTTATTACAGCTTCATAACTCTTCACAGCTGTCATTTAGGCCTTGATTTGGGGAAACCGTTAATTTAACATGGTAGATTAATTCTGTGTATTTGACTGTCTGTTGTCATAACTGTCAATATAGAGGGAGTTCTGTGACTGTGGGATCAAAGCTCTCTTAGCCCTGTTTGAAATGCACAAAACCTCAGTGGGACCGTTCATGCAGTGGAGGCTGGTGGAAGGAGTTATAGGAGGATGGCTCATTGTAATAGCTGAATTTGAATAATTGACTCTGTTCCATTTATTCCATTCCAGCCATTGCAATGAGCCTGTCCTCCTATAGCTCCTCCCACCAGCCTCCACTGCTTTCCTGCATAGTTCTGTGCTGATGAGATGAGTGTTTTATTATTGATGGGATTACTCTTTGCTTCCACTCTGCTCTTTGACCACGTCATGAGTGAAAGGTCTTATGTGATTGAGAGAGATTAAGTCATGCCTGAGTCATAGGACTGACGCTGTACAAGATGTACTCAACTGTACAGTAGGTAGAGTAGGCAGTTTGAATGGGACTGACCTTCAGCTACTATGAAGACTGAATTCTAGAAAGAGGAAGTTGTATAATATATGAATTATCATGGTAATAGTTGGTTTAGATCATCTCTGCTAAAATAGACTCAGTGGTCAGTTAGTAACAGACAAACACAGCAGACATTTAGTCTGATTGTGACGGATGCAGAGAGAGCAGACATAGATAGATTACATCATCACACTACTTTAAAAGTCAATGTGGATTCATGGGTTATAAATATACATGTGGAAGTCAACAGACGGTAAGGAGAAGATAAGTGGAGGGAAAATAGAGAGAGAGAGACAGAGACATGCAGAGGGAGAGACAGAGACAGGCAGAGGGAGAGAGAGAGACAAAGACAGGCAGAGGGAGAGAGAGAGACAAAGACAGGCAGAGGGAGAGAGAGAGACAGAGACAGGCAGAGGGAGAGAGAGACAGAGACAGAGACAGGCAGAGGGAGAGAGAGAGAGAGACAGGCAGAGGGAGAGAGAGAGACAGAGACAGGCAGAGGGAGAGAGAGAGAGACAGAGACAGGCAGAGGGAGAGAGAGAGAGAGACATGCAGAGGGAGAGAGAGAGACAGAGACAGGCAGAGGGAGAGAGAGAGACAGAGACAGGCAGAGGGAGAGAGAGAGACAGAGACAGGCAGAGGGAGAGAGAGAGAGAGAGACAGGCAGAGGGAGAGAGAGAGACAGAGACAGGCAGAGGGAGAGAGAGACAGAGACAGAGACAGGCAGAGGGAGAGAGAGCGACAGCGGCAGAGGGAAAAGGCGATAGAGAGAGAAAGAGAGAGAGACACATTGAGAGAGTGAAAAAGTATTTCAGTTTCTGACACTAACAAGACTTCATATTCGTGAGGTATGTCACATTAAATTAGAGTCCAACATTAGGATGGCACTTACATTAGCATCTCTGTTATGTTAGAGAAGACCAGTGGCGTCATTAGGTTTTTGGTTCAGCACCGAACCTTTTGAAAAATAATAAATAAATAACTAAATCATAAAAAATAAAAAAGTCTAATTTAACAGCAAGAGAGTCAAAGTTGTTAGCCAAAGGTTTGTTTAGGGTTGTGGTAGCTAACTAGCGAGTCTCCCTCTGCATATTGTTTGGGATAATGCTAATAAGCTAGTGTTAGCACTCAGCATCCTCAAGCTATTGGGTTATTTAACATTATATTTAGTGATTGGGCAATCAAATGATGTTGATATGTTATATTAGGAAAAGTGTTTATTTCCAGTGTATATGATGGGTTTAATTTCTATAGCTAGCTTCGTTGGCCAGCCACTTCAGTAGCTACTGGCTGGCTAGCTAGCTGAGACCGAAGAGATGAGAGAATGTTTTTCTAACTGAAGCACATATGTTCTGAAAGTGAAAAAGTGCCCCCATGTGGAACGAAGCTGAAGAGTACTACAACTTGATATTTAACCCGGGTTTAAAATGGACAATGTTGAGGTGGTAAAACTGACAAATGAAATGAATAATAGAGGACTTACAACCTATTCCTTTCTACAGATACAAATGCTTGGCTGATGTCTGTTATTTCCATATAGGCTATGTAACTATTTGTAAAATATAATAATAATAGTAATAAAATGAAATAAAAACTGCCATTATTAAACCTGCGAAATTAATTAATTGAGCTTTTATTTGTATTACTCTTTAAATTCACCTCAGTACAGGTGCATCAAAGCAGGGACCGACAGACTGAAAAACAGCTTCTATCTCAAGGCCATCAGACTGATGGAGTTAACAGCCACCACTAACATTGAGTGGCTGCTGCCAACACACTGACTCAACTCCAGCTACTTTAATAATGGGAATTGTTTGGAATTGATGTAAAATATAACACTAGCCACTTTAAACAATGCTACTTAATATAATGTTTACATACCCTACATTATTTATCTCATATGTATACGTATGTATACTGTACTCTATATCATCTACTGCATCTTTATGTAATACATGTATCACTAGCCACTTTAAACTATGCCACTTTGTTTACATACTCATCTCATATGTATATACTGTACTCAATACCATCTACTGTATCTTGCCTATGCCGCTCTGTACCATCACTCATTCATATATCTTTATGTACATATTCTTTATCCCTTTACACTTATGTGTATAAGGTAGTAGTTTTGGAATTGTTAGCTAGATTACTCGTTGGTTATTACTGCATTGTCGGAACTAGAAGCACAAGCATTTCGCTACACTCGCATTAACATCTGCCAACCATGTGTATGTTAGAAATAAAATTTGATTTGATTTGATGTAGTTGCTTACTTTTTCTATTGTTGTTACTTGTGCTATTGTTGTTACTTCTGTTATTGTTGTTACTTGTGCTATTGCTGTTGGATTGTCAACAGGTTAATCTGCAAGTCAGCATTTCATTGCACTGTGTAATCACTGTGTATCATTGGGTCACGCCCTGACCGTAGAGAGCTTTTTATGTCTCTATTTTTGGATTGGTCAGGGTGTGATTTGGGTGGGCATTCTATGTTCTTTATCTATGTGTTTGTATTTCTTTGTTTTTGGCCGGGTATGGTTCTCAATCAGGGACAGCTGTCTATCGTTGTCTCTGATTGAGAACCATACTTAGGTAGCTTTTCCCCACAGGGGTTTTGTGGGTAGTTGTTTTCTGTTTTGTGTTTCTGCACCTGACAGGACTGTTTCGGTTTTCGTTCATTATCTTTGTTATTTCAGTGTTCAGTTAATAAAGATCATGAACACGTACCACGTTGCGATTTGTTCCACACCTTCTTCATACGACGACCGTTACACATGGAGGGCAGCCAGAAAGGAAAATAAACCCAGCTTGGTGGTTAGATTGTAGGTGAACAAAACATTGAAAATGAAGGTAACAGCCCAACAAAAGGACACATCAACGTAGTGTCATATTAGGGCATTGGGCCACCATGAGCAGCCAGAACAGCTTAAGTGTGCCTTGGCACAGATTCTACAAGTGTCTGGAACTCTGTGGGAGAGATGCAACACCATTCTTCAATAGAAATTCCATCATTTGGTGTTTTGTTGATTGGAAAATGCTGTCTCAGGCGCCACTCTAGAAACTCAAATAATTGGGTTACGATCTGGTGACTGACACACACACACACACACACACACACACACACACACACACACACACACACACACACACACACACACACACACACACACACACACACACACACACACACACACACACTTTAAATGCCATATGCTCCTTTGAGAATCCTCGTTCAAAGTCACTGAGATGTATTTTTTAGCCATAGTAGCCAAAATAATAGCCAACTGGGCATTTTTATACATGACCAATAGCATGAAGGATAATAATTGCTTTATAATTCACCTACTCACCTACACCTATGTTGAAGCACCTCCTTTCAATTTACTTTGTATCCCTCATTTACTCAAATGTTCCCATTGCTTTGGCAGTTACCTGCACATACGCCCTTAAATGATGTGTACTGAAATGTTATGTAATCTAAAAATAAATGGATTCAATTAAATTAATCATAGAGGTCTTATTCCATTCTACATGATTTTTTGGGAGCTCATGTCTCTTTATATCCATATGGCCTAGAGGCTATGTAGCTTCTTATCTGTCATGTTTGGAGTTGTGTTGTTCTGTTATGCTGATACATTCATTCGTATTTACAGTTGAGTTGTCCTGGTCGTGTCACAATACAGTAACTTTACAAAGGAACTGCCCCTAAAAACCAACTTCTCATTTAGAAAACAGCCTGTGTGGCATCGATAGAAGTCAAAAACATTTATTATACTGTCAAAATTGACTACAAATTGTAAATAGGATAATTTTGATCATTAAGACAGTCTCATCCAAAACAGAGTTTTGTGGTTGAGGCCGCATCACAATGTAAATGAAGGTTGGGTTTGTTTCCATCCTACCCACATGCCCACAGCCGGGATGCACACAAACACAAATCATAAATTCAAAGTGCAGCTGCACGCGACCCGTTGTAATGAATATGGTCATTTTAGGTTGACTTTGCTCTCCCTATGGGGCTAGTTAGAGACAATCGGTAAATTACACAAAGTACATGGGACATGACAAAATTGCAATTGCTCCAAATTTCAATGACTTTAAAACCTCAAGCCAACTATACATTCGAGAAATTCTTCTTTTACAAATATTGAAAGCTTTTACTGAGAAAACTAAAAGGTGTGCATGAAAACTGTCTTGTACAGAACTGCTCAGGACTGCTCAGTGCATGGAAGGGCCCTGGTCATGGACAAAGGTTGTGCTGGACCGCCCAGCGCAGTAAAGGTAGAAGTGGAGAGGGAGAGGGATTCATGGTAGTTCTTCTCTTATTGCAGGAACCAGGAAGCAGTGAATATCCACAAAGTACTTAGCCAGGTTGTCCTCTGGAGCAAACTCTGTAGATCTGTCTTTGCGTTCTTTAGCATATCTTACTCTGAGTTTGCCTTCATAACTGCGGCCTTATTTCCTAGTTTGGTACGTCTTTCGATAGAGTACCATGATGGTCGGACGAGTGTTTTAAAATATGCACGAAGGAATAAAGTTGGTTTCCCTGAGAAGTGTTGCATCTGAAAGGAAAAACTCCAGAGGAGCAAGAAGTCGAGGAAACCCATGAGTCAGGCAGTGCCAGCCACCATGGCCGGTCCAGAGTGCATGCAGCAAGCCAGTCCCGGCCCGACTTGTTAGGGGTCGGATGGGTTAACCTCTCTAGGGTAGGGGGCAGCATTCGGAATTTTGGATGAAAAGCATGCCCAAATTAATACGACCTGTTACTCGGGCCCAGAAGATAGAAGATATGATATGCATATAACTGGTAGATTTGGATAGAAAACACTCTAAAGTTGCCAAAACTTTTAAAATAGTGTCTGTGAGTATAACAGAACTGATTTGGCAGGCAAAAACCTGAGACAAATCCATTAAAACCTGTTGGTATTAGGGGGCAGTATTTTCATTTTTGGAAAAATGATGTTCCCAAATTAAACGGGATATTTTGTCAGGACAAGATGCTAGAATATGCATATAATTGCCAGCTTAGGATAGAGAACACTCTAAAGTTTCCAATACTGTAAAAATATTGTCTGTGAGTATAACAGAACTGATGTTACAGGCGAAAGCCTGAGAAAAATCCAATCCGAAAGTGACTCATCTTTTGAAAGCCCTGCGTTCCGATGCGTCCCTATTGAGCTGTGAATGCCCTATCAGCCAGATTACGCTTTCTACGTATTCCCCAAGGTGTCTACAGCATTGTAACGTAGTTTTACGCATTTATGTTGAAGAATACCCGTAGGCGGCTTCATTGCGCAAGTGGTCAGCTGATGCTCCCAGAGAAATTCTCGCGTAAAATACAGAGGTAGCCATTATTCCAATCGTTTCTACTGAGAAACTAATTGTCCCGGTTGATATATTATTGAATAGACATTTGAAAAACACCTTGATGATTGATTATAAACAACATTTGCCATGTTTCTGTCGATATTATGGAGCTAATTTGGAATATTTTTCCCCGTTGCCGTGACCGCAATTTCCGGTCGATTTCTCAGCCAAACGTGAAGAACAAACGAAGCTATTTCGCCTACAAAAATAATATTTGGGGAAAAAATGAACTTTGGCCTGGGAGTCTCGTGAGTGAAAACATCCGAAGTTCATCAAAGGTAAAAAATTTAATTTGATTGCTTTTCTGATTTTCGTGACAAGGTTGCCTGCTGCTAGCAAGGCATAATGCCATGCTAGGCTATCGATAAACTTACACAAATGCTTGTCTAGCTTTGGCTGTAAAGCATATTTTGACAATCTGAGATGACAGGGTGATTAACAAAAGGCTAAGCTGTGTTCCAATATATTTCACTTGTGATTTTCATGAATAGGAATATTTTCTAGGAAGATTTATGTCCGTTGCGTTATGCTAATTAGTGTCAGATGATGACAACAGTCCCGATCACGGGATGGGGTGTCACTAGAGGTGAAGAAAGTATTTTTTTGGGGGGGGTTTTGTAGTTTTCTATTCAATGTCATTACAGTATCCATTGACTTAGGACTCAATTTGCAGTTCCTATACCTTTCACTAGATGTCAAAAGTCTTTAGAAATTGTTTCAGGCTTGTATTCTTATAAATGAGGGAGTAAGACCAGTCTGAATGAGTGGACCCTGACTTGTCACAGAGCTTTTTCATGCGCAATCCCGAGAGAGTGCATTTCTGGTTTACCTTTTATATTGACAACGTTATTGTCCGGTTGAAATATTATAGATAATTTAGGCTAAAAACAACCTGAGGATTGAATATAAACATTGTTTGAGCCTGTGGATTTCTGAAGAAAACGCACAAACAAAACTGAGGTTTATGGATGTAAAGAGACTTTATCGAACAAAAGGAACATGTATTGAGTAAATTAACGTCTTCTGAGTGCCACCATATGAAGATCATCAAAGGTCAGGGATTAATTTTATCTCTATTTCTGAGTTTTGAAACGCCTCTGCTTGGGTGGTCACTGTTTGTAATAATTTGTCAACTGGGCTATGTTCCATGGGGAAAATAGGAGGTGTAAAGGTCTCGGATGCATTAATGGTGCATCTGGATGAGCCGGGAATTTCCAGGAATTCAAATTGGCTACAGGGAACAAAGATGGGGCTCTGAGGAGGTGGGAGGTACACTGTGGAGCCAGGAGAGTTGCCGAGAAGGCGAGAAGGAGCCACTGAGATAGCATGTGGAGTCATACGAGTGGCGAGGGAGGAGGAGCGGGGTTGAGAATGCAAGAGGAGCCGCAAGAGCGGCTAGAGAGGAGGAGGGATATTGGCCCGAGAAGGCGAGATGAGCTGTGGGAGCACCGTTTTGCTTAGTCTTGTGATTCTCTGTGAAGCAGAGAACAGGCAAGTAGGTGTCAGTGTGAAGAAGCTGACAAGCTGGAACCAGTGGTACCAGCGTTGGCCAGTTGCAATGAATGGTGGTCCGGCCAAGAGATGGTTGGATCTGTAGCACATAGTTGCAGTACAGACTGTCTGTGAGACAGATGTACACAAAGGAGTGGTGGATGCCGTTCAAATACTATGAGGATTTTTGATTAACCTCTCTAGCATTTGTGGGACGGTAGCGCCCCACCTCACCAACAGCCAGTGAAAGTGCAGGGCGCCAAATTCAAAACAATAACATCTCATAATTAAACAAGTATTTTATACAAGTATTTTACACCATTTTAAAGATACAATTCTCATTAATCCAGCCACAGTGTCTGATTTCAAAAAGGCTTTACAGCGAAAGCACCACAAACGATTATGTTAGGTCACCACCAACTCACAGAAAAACACAGCGATTTTTCCAGCCAAAGAGAGGAGTCACAAAAAGCACAAATAGAGATAAAATGAATCACTACCCTTTGATGATCTTCATCAGATGACACTCATAGTACTTCACGTTACACAATACATGTATGTTTTGTTCGATAAAGTGAACATTTATATGAAAAAATCTCATTTTACATTGGTGCGTTACGTTCAGTAGTTCTAAAACATGTGGCGATTTTGCAGAGACCAACATCAATTTACAGAAATACTCATCATAAATATTGAGTGTTATACATGGAATTAGAGATATACTTCTCCTTAATGCAACCGCTGTGTCCGATTTCAAAACAGCTTTACGGAAAAAGCAAACCATGCAATAATCAGAGTACAGCTTTCAGACAACCAAGCAGCCAAAAAGATATCCGCCATATTGTGTAGTCAACATTAGTCAGAAATAGCATTATAAATATTCACTTACCTTTGATGATCTTCATCAGAATCCAGTTCCACAATAAATGTTTGATTTTGTTCGATAAAGTTCATAATTTATGTCCAAATAGATTATTTTGTTAGGACGTTTGCTAAACAAATCCAAATGCGCGTTCGGGTCCAGCCGTATGTCGGACGAAAAGTTCAAAAAGTTCCATTACAGCCCGTAGAAACTTGTCAAACTAAGTATAGAATCAATCTTTGGGATGTTTTTATCATACATCTTCATTAATGTTCCAACCAGAGAATTCCTATGTCTGTTGAAAAGCAATGGAATGAGAGCTAACTCTCTCGTGACCGCGCCTCAGAGCCTGTTGCACTCTACCAGACACCTGGCTCAATCCCCTCTCATTCGCCCCCACCTCACAGTAGAAGCCTCAAACAAAGTTCGAAATACTGTTGACATCTAGTGTAAGCCGTAGGAAGTGCAATATGGTTTACACTGTATATTGGAACGGCAAAGAGTTGAAAAACTACAAACCTCACATTTCCCACTTCCTGGTTGGATTTTAGAGTTTTTTTGTTATGCTCACAGACATCATTTTAACAGTTTTAGAAACTTCAGAGTGTTTTCTATCCAATACTACTAATACTATGCATATATTAGCATCTGTGACAGAGTAGCAGGTAGTTTACTCTGGGCACCTTATTCATCCAAGCTACTCAATACTGCCCCCCTGTCACCAAGAATTTAAGCAACAGGATTCAGGCGAGTAACGCAGGCTTGTGGCTAATGAAGATTGTATGCAGGTGTGCAATTGGCATGAGCATGGCTCTATGTCCATATTCAGAGTTCCTTGCTAAGTTGCCACAATCAAATATGACTATCTGAGCCAATATATGTAGTTTCTGCTCCACAATTGCATTCCAGTATGTGACCGACCAGCTCAATTCAGTCCTACAGTATGTAGCAACATTTTAAATTGTATTTTTTTTTAAACAACCAAAGATTTCAAGACTAAAAGTGTTGAAAGTAGTATATTTTGTCTAGACATGTACACATGTTCATTTGATACGATAGATGACCATAATCACCCCCAGACACACCTGGCTAACATGATGGGTCATGTAATCATCTGACAAGTGGAGTATTTTGTTTAGACATGTAGCTAGCTAGCTAGCTTGCTAAAAAAAATGTAAACGGTGCTTTCAAAACAACTGGGAAGTTAAACAAATACAAGGTGAAATCATAACATCATTGATCTTCAGGTCTGAAAGTCTGGGCTCTAGAAAGAAGCACGAGTTCCCAAGGTGGAATTCCAAGTCGGAGCTCGTTTTTTCCCCCAGTTATCTTGAAGGCACTGAAGTCGGAGAATTCCAAGCTGTTTTGAATGTGGCAATAATCCCAAACCTTACTACTAACAATGCAAACTGATTGTTATAGCTAGCCACCATGCATGAATCTACATGTACACTCTTAGAAAAAATGGTTCCATAAGGCCGCTTCGGGTGTCTCCATAGGAGACCCCTTATTGGTTCCAGGTAGAACCTTTTTTGGTTCAAGGTGGAACTCTTTAGTTCCATGTAGAAGGATCTGTGAAAAGGGTTCTACCTGGAACCAAAAAGGGTTCTTCAAAGGGTGCTCCTATGGGGACAGCCAAATACCTATTTTATGTTCTAGATACTACCTTTTTTTTCTAAGAGTGTAGGTAAAGCTAACCAACTATGTAGGTTCAATGTTAGCTAGCTAGTTAACATTAGGCTATGACTAGCAATGCAAATGGCTTCCTGAGATAAGAATTATAGAACTACACAGATCATGCATGCAACGTTAGCTAGCGAGCCAGCCAGCTAATGTTAGCTAACTAGTTAACAGTATGCTTTAACTTGCAATGAAAATGACTTTCTGACAAAATTAGAAACATATAATATCTGAAAATGTAGCTAGCTAAACTCTCTACGGATGCCTTGATTGCCCTTAGTTTGAAGATGTAATCCGGAGACAGGTGTTTTGCACAACAGCCTTCTGCTTGTTCTCTATTCGACCCCCCTCCGCATATTTGCAATCAAATGCTAGAATTTTCACAACCACTTTAGCTAAAATACTCTGCTTCAAACTGGCATTCCACTAAATTCAAAACTTGGTCAAATTCTTCTGTTAAAACAACACTGTTGATCGCTGTTTCAGAAGACTCTACAATGTCTGGTTCAATGAAAATGTTTTTACCTAAACCAGGGATTTCCTCATTGTCTGATTTATTTTTAGTCAGAGAGAGTCAGCATGGCACAATTGTCCTCCAGAAAGCGGGGAGCAGTAGCAACACTGGAGCTGCAGTTCTTACTGATATCTCTAACAAAAGCTGTGTTAAAAAGGATTGCCTACACATATTGAGCAGCTCATGTTACAGACAGAAGCTACATTGCAGACCTATTCAAACTCATCTCTCGGCATGTCCAGGCCATCCATTATCTCAGCCAATCACAGATGGTATACACTTTTGTTTTTAAGGCACAAGAAAGTTCACATCTTCCAGAAGGAATTTCTGTCAAATAACGCACTGTGATAAAACATTTATGTTTACATTCAATTGCCTCTCCTGAGAAGTAGTGATGTGCAACATATGTCTGTGCCTATATAATTTAACCTTTACTTCCTGTTCTGATGTATCACCTGAAGCTCAAAGCTCTCTATAACTGAGTTATGAACTACACACATACAGTACTTGTACTACAGAGTGATTGAGACGTAAGCAACCACACATGGTCAGAGAGCGGTCAGAGATCCATGGTCCCGCTCTGTGTTAATTAATACAGCCTCTCCACGTTGTCTAGGGTCTATCTTAACCATTGATCTGTCTGCAAGAGACAAGCATGCTGTGGGATACACAACCACACGCACATACACAGATGCATGCACATATGTATACACACACATGCACACACACAGTCACACACACAAAGTGAGATAGAGATAATTGTGAGAGATAGATAGAGATGGAGAGCAAGACATATAGAGAAAGATAGAGGGAGACTATAGAAAATCTGATAGTTAAACAGATGTCTCTAAATACATTTATTGTCATGTAAATACTTGGTTTAACTAATCTCTGCTAAAATAGTCTTAGAAGTCAGTTTGAGAACAGACAAAATAACACAATAGACATTTAGTCTGACTGTGATGGATGCAGAGAGAGCAGACACAAATAGAATACATCATTACACCACTTTAAAAGTATTAAGGTGGATATGTGGGGTATAAATATACATGTGGTAGTCAACAGTTGAGTGAAAAGTGTTTTTTCTTTTTGCCAAGTCAAATCTCAAGTCGCAAAATTTGCTACTCCGGTCCAAGTCGGGGGACTAGAGTCCACATCCCTGGAGAGGGGGATAGAAAGGAATAGAAAATGGTTGGCCATTGTGGCTCCATTGTGCCTGTCCTCCATCCCGAGCCGCAGTACAAAGAGCAGAACAGCATGGGCCTGCTGAGCGACTGGTCACTCCAAAAGGGAAACAGGAAACATGACAGGTCTTTGATTCTCTCAGCTGACCTCTGGAGAGCCCTGAAAATTGGTAAGAGCACAAAAAGAAGAAAATGAGTTAGATAGAAAGAAAGAGAAAATGGTTGAAACTTTTGAGAGCTTGGACTATCAGACTATCAGAAAGTTAGTCAAATCTAACTTTTAACAGAGCTGCTAGTGTTGGTGGCATCTGAAGCATTAATCTGTCTGTAAGAGACAAGCTTGCTGTGGGATATACAACCGCACGCACATACTTAGACGCATGCGCACAGACACACCCATCCACACACAAACACACACACAGACACAGTCACACACAAAGTGAGAGAGAGATGGAGAGCAAGACATATAGAGAAAGATAGAGGGAGACTAAGACAGAGTGCATAGAAAGTCTGATAGTTAAACAGATGTCTCTAAATAAAGTAATTGTCATTTAAGTACTTGGTTTAACTAATCTGGTAGGAAGTGCTACCAGATCCATATCTTGTTGCGAAAGGAAGGGGCGATGACGTTAAAGTTGACCCACATTCAGAATTTCACTTCTTGTTTGGAAGATTGCCTGCCCTATGAGTTCTGTTATACTCATAGACATAATTGAAACAGTTTTAGAAACTTCAGAGTGTTTTCTATCCAATAATATGCATATATTAGCAATCTAGGACAGAGTAGGATGCAGTTCACTATGGGCACGCAATTAATCCAAAGTGAAAATACTGCCCCCTATCCTCAACAACATGCAGTGGTTCCCGCATTCAGTTTTGCGCAAATGCCGCCATCCATCCATGGTTTCTGGTTAGGGTATTTTTTATTAGTCACAATGGGTACAACATCTCCAATGCACTTCCTTATAAACTCACTCACAGAGTCAGCGTATAGATCGATGTTGTTCTCTGAGGCTAACCGGAACATATCCCAGTCTGCTTGATCAAAACAATCTTGAAGTGTCGATTCCGATTTGTCAGACCAATGATGAATGGTCCTAGTCGCTGGGACGTCCTGTTTGAGTTTCCGCCTATAAGACGGTTGGAGCAAGATGGTGCCATGGTCGGATTTGCCGAAGGGAGGGCGGGGGAGGGTTTTGTATGCTATGCCGAAAATTGAAGTAGCAGGGATCGAGTGTATTACCCCCGTGCATAGTGCAATCAATATGCTGATAGAATTTAGGTAGCCTTGTTCTCAAAATTGCTTTGTTTACCTTTTGCGTGTAGGGGGCAGTATTTTAGTTTTTGGCAAAAAAACGTACCCATTTGAAATGGCCTATTTCTCAGCCCCAGAAACTAGAATATGCATATAATCAGAGTAGGATAGAAAACACTCTAAAGTTTTCAAAACTGTAAAAATATTGTCTGTGAGTATAACAGAACTGTTATTGCAGGCGAAAACCTCAGGAAAATCCAATCAGGAAGTGCCTCTTATTTTGAAACCCCTCTGTTCCTATGCATGCCTATCCTCTATTTAAAGGGATATCAACCAGATTCATTTTTCTTCCCTAAGGTGTCAACAGTCTTTAGACATATTTTCAGGCTTTTATTTTGAAAATGAGCGCGAAAGATCACATTGCGTAAGTGGATAGGTGGGGGCTCTCAGAAAGAGTTTTGCGCTACAGAGAAAAGTGGTCATTGTTTCTCCCGGTGTTATTGAAAAAACTACAGACCCGGTTGATATATTATCGAATATATATTTTAAAAACAACCTGAGGATTGATTATAAAAAACGTTTGACTTGTTTCTGTTGACATTATGGATATTATTTGGAGCATACGTCTGCGTATGCGTGACCGCTCTTTCCTGTGGATTTCTGAACATAACGCGACAAACAAGCGGAGGTATTTTGGGTATAAAAATAATCTTTATGGAACAAAAGGAACATTTGTTGTGTAACTGGGAGTCTCGTGAGTGAAAACATCAGAAGATCATCAAAGGTAAACGATTAATTTGATTGCTTTTCTGATTTTCGTGACCTAGCTACTTAATGCTTAGTGTACATAATGTTATGTTTGGCTAACGATAAATTTACACAAACGCTTGGATTGCTTTCGCTGTAAAGCATAATTTCAAAATCTGAGACGACAGGTGGATTAACAAAAGGCTAAACTGTGTTTTGCAATATTGCACTTGTGATTTCATGAATATGAATATTTTTCAGTAATATTATTTGACTGTGGCACTATGCTATTCAGCAGTTTCTTACGAAAATGATCCCGCTAACGGGATGGGTAGCGTCAAGAAGTTAAAATCCCCAGCTACAATAAATGCAGCCTCAGGATATATGGTTTCTAGTTTACATAGAGTTCATTGAAGTTGCTTGAGGGCTATCTTGGAGTCTACTTGATTGGGAATGTACACAGCTATGATGAAAACTGACGAGAATTGTCTTGGGAGGTAAAATGGCTGGAATTTGATTTGAAGAAATTCTAGGTCGGGTGAGCAGAAGTACTTGAGTTCCTGTATGTTGTTATGATTACACCATGAGTTGTTAATCATAAAGTACACACCCCCACCCTTCCTCTTCCCAGAGAGATGTTTATCTCTGTCGGCGCAATGCATGGAGAAGCCCGGTGGCTGTTCCAATTCCGACAACTTATCCCGAGATAGCCATATTTCCGTCAAAAAGGGAATGTTACAATCTCTGATGTCTCTCTGGAAGGCAACCCTTGTTCGAACTTAGTCTACCTTGTTGTCAAGAGACTGGACATTGGCGAGTAGTATACTCGGAAGCGGTGGGCGATGTGCAAGTCTACGGAGCCTGACCAGGAGGTCGCTTTTTCTGAATTGGCTTCTGGGATTAGATCCATTGTTCTGGGTGGTGGTCCAAACAGAGGATCCGCTTCTGGAAAGTTATATTCCTGGTCGTAATGTTGGTAAGTTGACATCGCTCTTATATGCAATAGTTCTTCACGGCTATATGTAATAAGACTTAAGATTTCCTGGGGTAACAATGTAAGAAATAATACATAAAAAACTGCAATACTGGGATACATTGTCAGAGTCTGTACAGCTACCTGGTTTCTTCTCTCTGGTAAGAAGAAGGATTGGGGGTGTATGCCTTATGATTAACGCGTCGTGGTGTGATCATACAACACACAGGAACTCAAGTCCTTTTGTTCACCTGACCTAGAATTCCTTACAAGCCACATCTCAGCTGCATTATCTACCAAGATATTCTCTGAGATTATAATCACAGTCGTGTATATCCCCCCCAAGCAGACACCCCGGTGGCCCTTAAAGAACTTCATTGGACTCTATGTAGTGGAAACCACAAATTCTGAGGCTGCATTTAATGTAGCTGGGGATTTCAACAAGGCTAATCTGAAAACAAGGCTCCCTAAATTTTATCAGCATATCGAATGCGCGACCCGGGCTGGCAAAATCCAGGATCATTGATACTCTAACATTCGCGACGCATACAAAACCCTCCCTCGCCCTCCTTTTGGCAAATCTGACCACAACTCCATTTTGTTGCTCCCAGCCTATAGACAGAAACTAAAACTGGAAACGCCCGTGCTCAGATCTATTAAACGCTGGTCCGACCAATCTGATTCAAGATTGCTTCGATCACGTGGACTGGGATATGTTTCGGATAGCGTCGAACAACAACATTGATGAATATGCTGATTCGGTGAGCAAGTTTATTAGCTACTGCATCTGTGATGTTGTACCCACGGCGACCATTAAAACCTTCCCCAACCAGAAACTGTGGATTGATGGCAGCATTTGCGCAAAACTGCAAGCGCGAACCACTGCTTTTAATCAAGGCAAGGCGACCGGAAACATGACCGAATAGAAACAGTGTAGCTCTTCCCTCCGCAAGGCAATCAAACAAGCTAAGAGTCAGTATAGAGACAAAGTAGAGTCGCAATTTAACGGCTCAGACATGAGAGGTATATGGCAGGTTCTACAGTCAATTACGACTACAGAAAAAAATCCAGCCCTGTCGCGGACCCTGATGTCTTGCTCCCAGACAGACTAAGCAAATTCTTTGCTCGCTTTGAGGACAAGACAGTGTCACTGACACGGCCCGCTACCAAAACCTGCGAGCTCTCCTTCACAGCAAAACATTAAAACATGTTAACCCTCGCAAGGCTGCCAGCCAGTCCTTAGTGCATGTGCAGAGCAGCTGGCTCGTGTGTTTACGGACATATTCAATCAATCCATATCCCAGTCTTCTGTTACCACATGCTTCAAGAGGGCTACCATTGTTCCTGTTCCCAAGAAAGCTAAGGTAACTGAGCTAAACGACTATCACCCAGTAGCACTCACTTCCATCATCATGAAGTGCTTCAAGAGACTAGTCAAGGACCATATCACTTCCACCCTACCTGACACCCTAGACCCACTCCAATTTGCTTACCACCCCAATAGGTCCACAGACGACGCAATCACAATCACACTTCACACTGCCCTAACCCATCTGGACAAGAGGAATACCTATGTAAGAATGCTCATCGACTACAGCTCAGCATTTAAAACCATAGTACCCCCCAAACTCGTCATTAAGCTCGAGACCCTGGGTCTCGACCCCGCCCCTGTGCAACTGGGTCCTGGACATTCTGACGGGACACCCTTGTTCGGCCATCGCTCATCCATATATTTATGTGTACATATTCTTATTCATTCCTTTACACTTGTGTGAAATTGTTAGATTACTCGTTAGATATTACTGCATGGTCGGAACTAGAAGCACAAGCATTTCGCTACACTCACATTAACATCTGCTAACCGTGTGTATGTGACCAATAAAATGTGATTTGATGATTTGATTTGATTTTAGCCTTGCTATTGCTAGGCCGCCGAAGTCAGACCGGGTTGTCAAGAGAAGACAGGCTATGTGGACACTGCCCACAAAATGTGATGGAAACTGAGCTGCATTTCCTAACCTCCTGCAAAATGTATGACCATATTAGAGACAAATATTTCCCTCAGATTACACAGACCCACAAAGAATTTGAAAACAAATCCAATTTTGATAAAATCCCATATCTATTGGGTGAAATACGACAGTGTGCAATCACAGCAGCAAGATTTGTGACGTGTTGCCACAAGAAAAGGGCAACCAGTGGAGAACAAACACCATTGTAAATTCAACCCATATGTATGTGTATTTATATATATCCTTTACATTCCACAACACTGTACATAGGCATAATATTACATTTGAAATGTCTTTATTCTTTTGGAACTTTTATAAGTAATGTTTTCTGTCATATTTGTATTGATTATTTAACTTTTGTTTATCTACTTCACTTACTTTGGCAATGTAAACATGTGTTTCCCATGCCAATAAAGCCCTTAAATTGTATTTTATTCTCTAAGAACTGAAAGTTCTGTTTAAATTCATACATTCAATTTGTATATTTCGGAAAAGTTCAGGATCAAAAAAGAGGTGAGATGAAGAGGAAGATCAGAATTCTGTCATATTAAATTATATTTAAAAAAAACTAACCAACCATATTCAAAGTATATTTTTACATACTTCTCGTAAGTAATCAAGCTGTTTCCATATTTTGATGGATTTATTCGTTGAAACATCACCCATGGACATTGTAAACATAATCCCTTCAAAAAACTTTCTCACTCGTTTCTGATATTAACCTCTTTCAGCTAGGGGGCACTCTTTTTATGTTTGGAAAAATAACATTCCCAATGTAAACGGCCTATTTTTCAGGCCCATATGCTAGAATATGCATATAATTGACAGATTAGGATAGAAAACACTCGAAAACACTCGAAAGCAATACAAATTTGTTAGGTCTCCACCAAACCACAATAAGCACAGCCATTTTCCAGCGAAATATAGCATTCACAAAAAACAGAAATAAAGATAATATTAATCACTAACCTTGAATTATCGTCATCAGATGACACTCATGTTACACAATATGCATGTTTTGGTTGATAAAGTTTCTATTTGTATAAAAAAATCGGAGTTTACATTGGCGCGTTAGATTCACTAAAAAACATCAA